>NC_135960.1:71833474-72133474 GCF_053455715.1 Rhinoraja longicauda | reverse complement strand
CGGGCCTACAGTGTCCGGGCCTGTCCGGGCCTACAGTGGCCGGGCCTACAGTGTCCGGGCCTACAGTGGCCTGGCCTACAGTGTCCGGGCCTACAGTGTCCGGGCCTGTCCGGGCCTACAGTGTCCGGGCCTACAGTGTCCGGGCCTACAGTGTCCGGGCCTACAGTGTCTGGGCCTACAGTGTCCGGGCCTACAGTGTCCGGGCCTACAGTGTCCGGGCCTACAGTGTCCGGGCCTACAGTGTCCGGGCCTACAGTGTCCGGGCCTACAGTATCCGGGCCTACAGTGTCCGGGCCTACAGCGCCCCCTGGGCCTAATATAGGACAAGGGCGGTCCCGTACGGGACAAACCAATTTAGCCCAATATACGGGATGTCCTGGCTAATACGGGACAACCCTAGTCTCAACCCAAAACGTCACCTATTCCTTTTCTCCAGAGATGCTGCCTGGCCCATTGAGTTACTGCAGCATTTTGCGTCTATCTATCTAGCTTCTGCAGTTCCTTCTGACACAAGGAAGTGTTTGTTCGGTTTAAGAAAAATGAAATCAGACCGGGCCCCCTGAAGAATTTAAACCGAGTAAGAAAGAACTCAAACAGGTGATTTAAGGAGCCAGAAAGTGCCCTGAAATGACTTTGGCAAGTCAAACTAAAGGAAATTCCAGGGCTTTTATCACTGACATTAAAATCACAAGGGTAACACAGGGAGAAGATAGGATCGCTAAAAGACGAAGGTGGGAATTTGTGCTTGGAGTCAAAGGAAGTAGGAGAGACACTAAACGAGTACTTTGTATCTGTATTCACTAAGGAGAAACATAGAAAATAGGTGCAGGAGGAGGCCATTCGGCCCTTTGAGCCTGCACCGCCATTCAATATGATCACGGCTGATCATCCAAAATCAGACCCGAATTCCGGCTTTTTCCCCATATCCCTTGATTCCCTTCACCCTAAGCGAACAGAGGACAGGAAAGCAGACTATTATCTGAATGGTGGCCGATTAGGAGAAGGGGTGATGCAACGAGACCTGGGTGTCGTGGTACACCAGTCATTGAAAGTAGGCATGCAGGTGCAGCAGGCAGTGAAGAAAGCGAATGGTATGTTGGCATTCATAGCGAGGGGATTTGAGTATAGGAGCAGGGAGGTTCTGCTGCAGTTGTACAGGGCATTGGTGATACCACACCTGGAGTATTACATACAGTTTAGGTCACCTAATCTGAGGAAAGACATTCTTGCCATAGAGGGAGTACAGAGAAGGTTCACCAGATTGATTCCTGGGATGGCAGGACTTTCATATGAAGAAAGATTGGATAGACTCGGCTTGTACTCGCTGGAATTTAGAAGATTGAGGGGGGACCTTATAGAAACTTACAAAATTCTTAAGGGGTTGGACAGGCTAGATGCAGGAAGATTGTTCCCGATGTTGGGGAAGTCCAGAACAAGGGGTCACAGTTTAAGGATAAGGGGGAAGTCTTTTAGGACCGAGATGAGAACATTTTTTTTCACACAGAGAGTGGTGAATCTGTGGAATTCTCTGCCACAGAAGGTAGTTGAGGCCAGTTCATTGGCTATATTTAAGAGGGAGTTAGATGTGGCCCTTGTGGCTAAACTGTACACAATACTCCAGGTGTGGTCTCACCAATGCCCTGTACAACTGCAGCAGAACCTCCCTGCTCCTATACTCAAATCCCCTCGCTATGAATGCCAACATACCACTCGCTTTCTTCACTGCCTGCTGCACCTGCATGCCTACTTTCAATGACAAGTCACGTGTGGCGGCGCCTAACGGCTGCGGCTCGCTGGCAGTTTGTTTGTCCTTTGTCCTTTTTTGTTTGTGTGTTGGTGTTGGGGTGTTTTGTTTTTGGCTGTGTATGTGTGGGGGGGGGGGGTGTGGGGGGGGGAGGTGTGGGGTGGGGTGGGGTGGGGGAAATCTTTCTTTTTTTAGGTCTCTTCCTCGGGGTGCGGCTCGGCCTTGGGCCTTCCATCGCCCGGTGCGGCTCGGCCGTGGGGCCTTCCATCGCCCGGTGCGGCTCGGCCGCGGGGCCTTCCGTCTCCTTGCGGGGGCTGTGCGGGTCGGTCGCCTCGGTAGGGGTCGAGCTGTCTGTCCGTGGGCGTGGGGGGGAAGAGAGAGGAAGTTTATTTGCCTCCATCACAGTGAGGGGGTGTTTGGAGTCACTGTGATGGATGTTTGTGTTGGGGTTGTGTGTCTTGTGTTCTTTGTTTTTTTGTACTGCTGGCAAATTAATTTCGTTCGGTAAAACGAATGACAATAAAAAGCTATTCTATTCTATTCTATTCTATTCTAAAGGGATCAGGGGGTATGGAGAGAAGGCAGGTACGGGATACTGAGTTGGATGATCAGCCATGATCATATTGAATGGCGGTGCAGGCTGGAAGGGCCGAATGGCCTACTCCTGCACCTATTTTCTATGTTTCTATGTTTCTATGTTAGGAATGTAATAAATAGACGTGCCAATGGATCTAGTTTTCACAGCACAGCACAGCAGGCTTGGTTAAAATAAACATTGAGGGTAATTAAAACTGATACACACAGTTGAAAAGCTGGCTTCCTTATCTATATAGGGCCATCCAAACACGAAGAAAGGTTAGGGGGCACTCGTAAGGACCTTCCACAACACGGTGGTGGCATCGGCCATTTTCTATGGAGTGGTCTGCTGGAGCAGCAGCATCTCAGCGGCGGAGGGGAAGAGACTCGACAAGCTGATCAGGAAGGTCAGCTCTGTCCTGGGTTGCCCCCTCGACTCAGTGCAGGTGGTGGGAGAGAGGAGGATGATGGCAAAGGTAACATCGCTGCTGGACAACGACTCCCATCCCATGCAGGACACTGTCACTGCACTGAGTAGCTCCTTCAGTGACAGACTCCTTCACCCCAAGTGCGTGAAGGAGAGATATAGGAGGTCCTTCCTTCCCGCTGCTGTGAGACTGCACAACCAGCACTGCACCCAGCAGACGAGTCAACAATAACAGTTAAGGAATACACGGTAAACTGATGACAATTTATGTATCTTTTATTTATAATGATTGGTCTCTTGCTCTCTTGCTATCCACTTTGCTGTTGTAACGGAGTTTGTACGTTCTCCCTGTGACCTGCGTGGGTTTTCTCCGAGATCTTCGGTTTCCTCCCACACTCCAAAGACGTACAGGTATGTAGGTTAATTGACTGGGTAAATGTAAAGATTGTCCCTAGTGTGTGTAGGATAGTGTTAATGTGCGGGGATCGCTGGGCGGTGCGGACTCGGTGGGCCGAAAGGCCTGTTTCCGCACTGTATCTCTAAATCGAAATCTAAAAATCTAACACTGTAAATTTCCCCGGTGTGGGACAAATAAAGCGATTTATTATTATTATTATTATTATTATTATTATTATTATTATTATTATTATTATTATTATTATTATTATTATTATTATTATTATTATTAATATTATTATTATTATTATTATCATTATTATTATTATTATTATTATTATTATTATTATTATTATTATTATTATTATTATTATTATTATTATTATTATTATTATTCATAGTGTAGGAAGGAAATGCAGATGCTGGTTTAAACTGAAGATAGGCACAAAATGCTGGAGTAACTCAGCGGGACAGACAGCATCTCTGGAGAGAAGGAATAGGTGACGTTTCGGGTCGAGGCCCCTCTTCAGACTGAAAGTCAGGGGAAAGGGAAATGAGAGATATAGACGGTGATATAGAGAGATATAGAACACATGGATGAAAGATATGCAACAAGGAAACGATGATAAAGGAAACAGGCCATTGTGGGCTAGGTGAGAACCAGTTGCAGACAATGAGACTCAACAAGACGACTTTGAAGCTGGTACGACTTGGGTGGGGGAGGGATGGAGAGAGAGGGGGGATGCAAGGGTTACTTGAAGTTGGAGAAATCAATATTCATACCATTGGGTTTTAAACTGCCCAAGCAAAATATGATATGGTGTTCTGTCCGGGTTCTTATCTGTTGCAACCTTGAGATTACAGCCGCTCTTTGTCACTCTGCCCAGCAATGAATGGCCTTTTTAAAATAAACCCATCCCATCAATTCTCTCTACAGGGAGACTGACATTTATGGTACAAATGGGGAGAATAGTATACTAAATAACAGGATACAAAAGGTTAAAGATTACTCTGGGGAAAGACAAAGATGGAAGATTACAGAGACGTTGATCAATGATGACTTATGTCAAATCCACAAACAACCATTGTGTCATAGAAACATAGAAACATAGAAACATAGAAACATAGACACATAGACACATAGCAACATAGAAAATAGGTGCAGTTGAGGCCATTTGGCCCTTCGAGCCAGCACCGCCATTCATTGTGATCTTGGCTGACCATCCACAATCAGTAACCCGTGCCTGCCTTCTCCCCATATCCCTTGATTCCATTAGCCCCTAGAGCTCTATCTAACTCTCTTTTAAATCCATCCAGTGAATTGGCCTCCGCTGCCTTCTGTGGCGGAGAATTCCACAAATTCACAACTCTCTGGGTGAAAAATGTTTTTTTCTCACCTCAGTTTTAAATGGCCTCCCCTTTATTCTTAGACTGTGGCCCCTGGTTCTGGATGCAAAGTGGGAAAACATGAAGCCAGTGGGAACAGATGATCGATGGACTCAGTTGGCCAAACGGTCTGTGTCCATGCTGTACCCTTCTAATAATGAAACGGTTGGGACATTTTTTAATTTTTTTAATATATCAAAAAATACTTTATTCAAGTAATAAATATTTACAAAACATCTTGTTTTTTAACAAACGCATCCGACATTTCCGGAGGTTACACATTCGATACAGGCATTCACTTCCAAATTTACAGACATTTACACAGTATCCCTTATTTGGAGGGGCGTCTCTCTCCACCACACCCTGCCCCCCATGTCCAGCAGCAGAAGGACCCTAGACTGTGGTCCTCCCCCACAGGGCCTTGGCGTTGGCTGCACCAAGCTTCAGTGCGTCCCTCAGCACGTACTCCTGCAGTCTGCTGTGGGCCAGTCAGCAACGTTCCCCGACGGACAGCTCGCTCCGCTGGGAGGCCAACAAGGCTCGGGCAGACCAAAGAGCGTCTTTCACCGAGTTGATGACCTTCCAGCAGCACTCGATGTCAGTCTCTGAATGCGTCCCTGGGAACAGTCCGTTAATCACAGAGTCCTCTGTGACGGAGCTGCTCGGAATGAATCGTGACAGGGACCCCTGCAAACCTCTCCAGACTCTCTTGGCAAATCCACACTCTGTGAAGAGGTGGGCAACCGTCTCCTCTCCATAGCAGCCGTCCCGGAGGCAGCGTGCGCTGGTAGTGAGGTTCCGGCGGTGCAGGAAGGATCTGACTGGGAGGGCTCCCCTCACCGCCAGCCAAGCCAGGTCTTGGTGCTTGTTGGTGAGTTGTGGCGATGAGGCATTTTGCCAGACAAGCTGGGCAGTCTGCTCTGCGAACCATGCCACAGGATCCATGGAGTCATTCCCCTGCAGTGCCTGCAGGACGTTCCGTGACATTGTGTGTAAGAGTCATGTTGCAGCTTTCCAGAACTTTGGTTGGGCTGCATTTAGAGTTTTGTGTGCAGTTCGGGTCGCCCCTTTACAGGAAGGATGTGGAGGATTTGGAAAGGTTGCAGAAGAGGTTTACCAGAATGTGTTTGTAGTTTAATCAGCATCTGCCTACCGCAGAACAGATCATAATCTGTTCACCAAACATCTTGAATAGAATTGAATTGAATTGAATTGAATTGAATACATTTTATTAGCCAAGTATGTACACATACAAGGAATTTGCCTTGGTGCTTTGCTCACAAGTAACAACACGACACACGACAACAATTAAGAATAAAACATAAAACATTAAAACATGAAGAATAAAACATGATAATTTAAACATGTGAAGAATGAAATAAAATACCAGAGCAAAAGGAGGCTACAGACTTTTGGTTATTGATTATGGAAAAAAGTGGAAAAAAGCTGGTTTTTATGTCTGGCTGTGGCTGCTTTGACAGTCCGGAGTCGCCTTCCAGAGGGAAGTGCTTCAAAGAGTTTGTGGCCAGGGTGAGAGTGGTCAGAGATGATCTTGCCCGCTCGCTTCTTGGCCCTTGCAGTGTACAGTTCGTCAATGGGGGGGAATGTTGCAGCCAACAACCTTCTCAGCTGTGCGAACGATCCGTTGCAGCCTCCGGATGTCGTGCTTGGTGGCTGAGCCAAACCAGACCATGATGGAGAAGGTGAGGATGGACTCTACGATGGCAGTATAGAATTGGACCATCATTGCCTGTGGCAGTGACCAATCTGACCCAATCTTGCCCAATCTGACTCAATTAGCTCCTTATTTAACAATTCATAGTTTTTAAAATCCTCACCTTTATTTTCAACCCCTCCCCACATCTAATGCACCCAGCCTCATGGCAATGCATGCTGTACTTCTTAAAATCTGCCTTTATTGCCATTTTAAAATTATAACTATTTTACAGTTGGTCATCAATCTTTCTGCTATCAAGGTTCCAAACAAAATAATTTCCTTCCTAAACGTCTCTGTCCCTCTAACGTATTTTCCTCCATGCAGTTGTTTTATAGCTCTACCCCTTGAATCAACTTTCTAGTCATCAGTTCACATCATAAATGTTTCAAGTTGCGTTTGTTCATGGCGCTGTGAAATACCTGAGCCATTTTACTGCGATAAAGGTACCTCAGCTGCACGGAGGCAGAGAGGAAAGCTCTTCAGCGGGTAGTCCATAGAGCTCAGAGGACCATCGGAACACAGCTACCAGCCTTGGAGGGCATCTACAACACACGATGCCTCAGAAAAGCCACCAGCATCCACAAAGCCTCTTCACACCCCTGCAACAGTCTGTTCGAACTCCTTCCATCGGGCAGACGATACAAGGCCTTCTACGCCCGCACCTCCAGACTCAGGAACAGCTTCATCCCCAGGGCCATAGCTGCTATGAACCGGTCCTGCTGAGCCGGATGGTCACATCGCACAGTGAACCGGCACAGATCTACTTGCACTTTATTCTGTTTTAAGTTGTTCCAATTTGTGTCATTGGGTTGTTTAAATTAATACTGACTAGCTAATTAATTTATTGCATCGTATGGGAGGCGCATTCCCAATCTCGTTGTACCCCTGTACAATGACAATAAAGATATATTGTATTGTATTGTATTGTATATTAACGCAAGGCAAGTAGTCATTGTCCTGTCCTGCTCCCAAAATAACTGAGATGAAGCCATAGCCATCTGGAGCCTCTTCCCCTCCCCAAATTCTGTGTGTTATGATGGCATGACCAACATCCATTTGATAATATTATTGTCGTAACGAGCTTAATCTTAATCGGGTGGACACGGTGGCGCAGCAGTAGAGTTGCTGCCTTACAGCGAATGCAGCGCCGGAGACCCGGGTTCCATCCCGACTACGGGTGCTGTCTGTACGGAGTTTGTACGTTCTCCCCGTGACCTGCGTGGGTTTTCTCCAAGATTTTCAGTTTCCTCCCACACTCCAAAGACATACAGGTTTGTAGGTTAATTGGCTTGGTAAATGTAAAAATTGTCCCTAGTGTGTGTAGGATAGTGTTAATGTGTGGGGATCGCTGGTCGGTGCGGACCCGGTGGGCCGAAAGGGCCTGTTTCCGCGCTGTATCTCTAAACTAAACTAAACTAAAGCTGTCATATCAAAGGTGATTTTATTTGCAGTAATCATTCATCGCCTTTACTTTTAGTTTTTAATGCCAGAGCATCCAATTGGAAGACAGGAGAGAGTAGTGGAAGCT
This sequence comes from Rhinoraja longicauda, assembly GCF_053455715.1. Lineage (NCBI taxonomy): Eukaryota > Metazoa > Chordata > Chondrichthyes > Rajiformes > Arhynchobatidae > Rhinoraja > Rhinoraja longicauda. Next base: position 72,125,700 of record NC_135960.1, on the reverse strand, counting down.
CAGAAAGTCTGGATCGGCTGGGAAATGTAGATGTCCAAAACATTGCATACCCACAACATTTCACCTTCAGCCAGTCAGTAGTGAGTTTAGGGAGATGGGCTGGTGGGCAAGTGTCTGGGCAAACACATCGCCCAGGGAAGGTTGAAAGTCATTCTTATTTCGAGTCTCATAAGTTTATTGAAGTTAACCTTGGCCTCTTTAAAGCCGGAAGCTGAAGGATAACTAGAAATGCCAGGCCTGGATGTAAATGGCTTTCCACTAACCGTCAATGTAATTGTTTCACCAAAGGCTCATGAGTGCACCTCCCCTCCTATTTTCTTCCACTCCAGCTTGTTTCACTCTGCCTACTCTGATCTAAATCCTGCTCAGGCAATCTGACCCCAGCCTGTGATTCGAGTCACCCCTTGTCCCCTACGCCACTCTCCCTGAAATTATTACACTGTGGATGACTCAGTTGTAATCATAGCATAGAAACATGGAAAATAGGTGCAGGAGGAGGCCATTTGGCCCTTCGAGCCAGCACCGCCATTCATTGTGATCATGGCTGATCGTCCACAATCAGTACCCCGTGCCTGCCTTCTCCCCATATCCCTTGATTCCGCTAGCCCCTAGAGCTCTATCTAACTCTCTTTTGAATTCATCCAGTGAATATATATTGCAAATAGTTGCGGCCCCAGCAGCGAGCCTTGCGGCACTCCATTCATCACGTATTGTCTTTCTGCTGACTGGTTAGCACGCAACAAAAGCTTTTCACTGTACCTCGGTACACGTGACAATAAACTAAACTGAACTGAACCAACTACTTTTCCACCTCAATCTTCGCCATAGTGCTCCCGTAACATGACATGAACCCTCCCAGACTCCCAGACTCCATCCATTCCACTCTAACATGGTGTGTTAGTCCTAGAGATTTGACTGGTTCCTTCAGAGCAAACCCATCAGCCCCATTCTCCCTTCATTTCTTAGTTTAGTTGAGAGAAACAGGCCCTTTCGGCCCACCAAGCCCGCGATGACCAGTGATCCCTGTACAATAGCAATTTATTCACAAAATGCTGGAGTAACTCAGCAGGTCAGGCAGCATCTCAGGAGAGAAGGAATGGGTGACGTTTCAGGTCGAGACCCTTCTTCAGACTGATGTCAGGGGGGCGGGACAAAGGAAGGATATAGGTGGAGACAGGAAGATAGAGGGAGATCTGGGAAGGAGGAGGGGAAGAGAGGGACAGAGGAACTATCTAAAGTTGGAGAAGTCGATGTTCATACCACTGGGCTGCAAAGAAAAGCATCCTGTACAATAGCAATATCATACAATTCACAATTATACCAAGCCAATTAACCTACAAACCTGTACGTCTTTGGAGTGTGTGCGGAAACCGAAGATCTCGGACAAACCCCACGCAGGTCACGGGGAGAACGTACAAACTCCGTACAGACAGCACCCGTAGTCGGGATGGAACCTAGGATTGATCATTTCTCTATCGAATGTTTATCGAAATTGAATATATCTCTATGAAAAGCAACATTTTCCAGATTATAGCATGACCAGGATGAAACTTCTTCTCAGATTCCATCTAAAAAGTAGACAAAAATTCCGTTTTGAGTTTTGCAACTGGCTTACAGTCAGTAGCACAGCCAACAGATAAAGCTGGCATCTATCAGTTGTAGACACACAATGCTGGAGTAACTCAGCGGGTCGGGCAGCATCTCATGAGAGAAGGAATGGGGGACGTTTCAGGTCGAGACCCTTCTTCAGACTGATGTCAGGGGAGGGGGCGGGACAAAGATAGGTGTGTAAACTACCCAAGCGAAATATGAGGTGCTGTTCCTCCGATTTGCGCTGGGCCTTACTCTGACAATCAAGGAGGCCCAGGACAGAAAGGTCAGATTGGGAATGGGAGGGGAAGTTAAAGTGCTGAGCCACCGGGAGATCAGGTAGGTTAAGGCGGAGTGAGCGGAGGTGTTCAACTCTATCAGTTGTGGTCGTTGCGGTTCCACATTGAGCCAGACATCCATTTCTCTCTCAAATGGGGCTAGTATTGGAAGTGGAATCCACTAAATGTCTGTTGTCTGATGTGTTATCGATATTATTTCGTGTTGGCGGACATCTGTTGCATTGGTAGCCGGACCTGAAGGCAACTTAAATCCTTCCCATAATTCACAATTTAAGTGAAGATAGACACAAAAAGCTGGAGTAACTCAGCGGGACAGGCAGCATCTCTGGTGAGAAGGAATGGGTGACGTTTCGGGTCGAGACCCTTCTTCAGTCTGAAGAAGGGTCTCGACCCGAAATATCACCCATTCCTTCTCTCCACAGATGCTGCCTGTCCCGCTGAGTTACTCCCTCATGTTGTGAGTGTCTTCAGTGTAAACCAGCACTTGCAAATCCTTCCTTCACAATTGAAGTGCAGGATTTTAATTCCAGGTTTACTTGCACCCACCTAAAGTGTGTGGAAAAAGGCTGCCTTTGACTTTCTTCATTGGAATAGTCGTCAGCAGTCATTAAAATAAATTTCATTTTTACCTCTATCTTTTTTAGATTTGAGATTTTTTTTTAGAGATACAGCGCAGAAACAGGCCTTTCGGCCCTCCGGGTCCGTGCCGCCCAGCGATCCCCGCACATTACCACTATCCTACACACACTAGGGACAATTTTTACATTTGCCCAGCCAATTAACCTACAAACCTGCACGTCTTTGGAGTGTGGGAGGAAACCGAAGATCTGGGAGAAAACCCACGCAGGTCACGGGGAGAACGTACAAACTCCGTACAGACGGCGCCCGTAGTCAGGATCGAACCTGAGTCTCTGGCGCTGCATTCGCTGTAAGGCAGCAACTCTACCGCTGCGCCACCGTGACGCCCTCTTTTATTGAATATAAAATGTCAATAACTTGATTAAAACATGGATCTATAATCTGGCTTAATTGTTGAAATATTTGCTGAAGTCAAAGAAAAATTGATTGTAATTCTGAATTTTCCAGTCATCAGCTATTGATTTTCACATAAATTAAAAAATTCATATGCACAAAAGTTTTTACACAACAGTTGAGATTTTATTTTTCTTATGAACATTTCTGAAAGACAGAATCATGTTACCAAGAACCATCTAGAAGTCCCTCATGCGCCTGAAAGACCCGATGGTGGAGTTGTAGCCACCCCAGTCATTGTATTTCCTGTACTCCCCGGGTCTCATGAAGTACTGTCGGCCTCTGTAGTTGGGCTGTTCATAGAAGGTCCAGTAACCATCCATCACTTGGCAGGAGTGGATGTCACGGTAACGGAAACGATCGTAGACGGAGGGACAGTCGTCCATGAATTCCATCGTCTGTCCTCCAAACTCAGGCCTCTCGTAAATCTTCATCCTGTAGTTGCCCCCTCGGTTCTGTAACAGTAAGAAGATTATAATTGTGCTGATGAATAAATAAAACCTCCTGCTGAGATGGTGCTTGTACAGGGCAGTTTCACATCAACCTTCCATCATCTCTTGAAGATAGACACAAAATGGTGGAGTAACTCAGCGGGATGGGCAGCCTCTCTGGAGAGAAGGAATGGGTGATGCTTTGGGTCGAGACCCTTATTCAAACTTCGTGAATGTAGTTGGCTGACTGAATTCATCACACACTGCTTGTGTAATTTGTGACAGAAACTGATGAAGTGATTGTAGCTGTAAATTCAGGGCCGATACAAGTTACAAGGTGTTCTGGGTCGGGAAGAAATTATTTGACCATTGAATGTTATAGCAAAGAGGGAAATTACTTGACCAAAGTTTCAAAGACATCATAGGATGGAGTCGTTGGTAAGAAAGATTTCATTGTGTCCATTGATCCTATTGACTGCATTTCCATCTTTTTATCGGGCTTAATTTAAAATCATTTAATAGACTCCTTCTTAAGCAAATGTTTTGTACTGCCTTATTGGCGAGGGTCCCTTTAAGGACTGATTGTGGATGATCGGCCATGATCACATTGAATGGCGGTGCTGGCTCGAAGGGCCGAATGGCCTGCTCCTGCACCTACTGTCTATTGTCTATTGTCTATTGACAATTCATCAAGTTAGTTTGAAGCTTCAAGGATGTGAACTCAGCATTTGAAGGGAACAGTGTGACATTTCCAAATCTGGACATGAGATGGATGAAAAGCATCTTTGGGATAGGGGTTATCACAAAATGCTGGAGTAACTCAGCAGGTCAGGCAGCATCTAGGAGAGAGGGAATGGGTGACATTTCGGGTCGAGACCCTTCTTCAGACTCAATTTGGGATAGAGGTGTGCTGATTGTATTTTGTCCAACAAGTTGTATACAAAATCATGAGAGGAATAGATCGGGTAGATGCACAGAGTCTTTTACCCAGTTTAGGGGAATCGAGGACCAGAGGAAATAGGTTCAAGGTGAAGGGGAAAAGATTTAATAGGAATCCGAGGGGTAACTTTTTCACTCAGAGGGTGGTGGGTGTATGGAACAAGCTGCCAGAGGAGGTCGTTGAGGCTGGGACTATCCCATCATTTAAGAAACAGTTGGACAGGTACATGGATAGGACAGGTTTGGAGGGTTATGGACCAAGCCCAGGCAGGTGGGACTAGGGTAGCTGGGACATTGTTGGCCGGTGTGGGTGAGTTGGGCCGAAGGGCCTGTTTCCACACTGTATCACTCTATGACTCTATGACTCTAAGTAAAACAAAGTTGGGTCAAATGTGTAGGAAGGATCTGCAGATGCAGGTTTAAACCGAAGGTAGACACAAAAAGCTGGTGTCACTCAACGGATCATTCAGCATCTCTGTAGAGAAATAAGAGCTGAAGAAGGGTCTCGACCTGAAACGTCACCTATTCCTTTTCTCCAGAGATGATAAATGAGCTGCTGGGCTACTCCAGCATTTTGTGTCTATCTTTGGGTCAAATGTTATTGGAACTGAGATTTCAGACAAGGAACGGAGATTTCAGACACAGAGAGGGGTGAACCTGTGGAATTCTCTGCCACAGAAGGTAGTTGAGGCTTAGTTCATTGGCTATATTTAAGAGGGAGTTAGATGTGGCCCTTGTGGCTAAAGGGATCAGGGGGTATGGAGAGAAGGCAGGTACAGGATACTGAGCTGGATGATCAGCCATGATCATATTGAATGGCGGTGCAGGCTCGAAGGGCCGAATGGCCTACTCCTGCATCTATTTTCTATGTTTCTATGTTTCTATGTAACGTTTAAGGAAAATGTCCCTTTGCTTCACCTATTAAATTAGATCCAAGGAAGACATCAGTTCAATTTCTGAGCCTCTCAATGTTCTCGCTGACAAATTACCTTTCAGTTCGAAATATTATAAATGAATCCCCTTCTCAATAGATGCGTACATGTACAAAACAGTTCATAAATAGCACAATAGTTAAATCCCATTTCACAGGGACGAAACTGGAGTCATTGCAAGAACGCAGTGCAACTGATGGAGTGCCTCAATGAGTGATAAGCAGCATAGAGCTCATGGCAAGTGGCCCCAAGCACCACAGTTGCTAGAAATATTCTGCTTTTTCCAGAAGTCTAGTCATGAGGTTTTACTCACGTGGGGGTAGGTGCGACAGGACCTGATGTTGTCGTTGAATCCCATCCAGCGCTGGTAGTCAGGATACTCCCCCCTGTTCAGGACATACTGGTACCCCATGTAGTTGGGTTTTTCGTACGCCACCCACCAGTCACTGTCCACACGGATGGAGTTACAGCGGCTGAAGTAAGAGGACAGATCAGCACAGTCGGTGCTGCACTCATAGTGCCGGCCCTGGAAGTTCCTGTCCTCGTAGAAGATGATCTGTGGGGAGGTACATGTCTGCAAGTTATTAATTGCTCAAACACAGAGGTACTGTATTCAGTAAAGAATTCAAAACACTTTAAATCCTGAGCTGAACTTGCCTTTCCCATTTTGAACTCAGTTCGTTCTGTACTCAACTGAATGCTTCAGTGCTCCACACGAGGGGTATTTATATGCTGGTGGGGGGGGAGGGGCTCTGTTGGGTTATTCTTATTACTCTGATGACTCAGCTTCCAACATCTGCAAAAAGCAACACCATCCTTTTTTACACTTATTGTAGAAAAACACCAGAAAGATAATGCTGCCTCATGGGTTTGTTCAATTTTGCTTTCTTATCCACTTTGATTGTTCTTTAAACAAAGCAGTTCAGGAACAGTCACAGCTCTATAACATACTGAGTTTGAAGTAGCCATTGTCATTCTCTCTCACAAACTGGCGAAATTGTGGATCGACTTTACAAAATTGCCAAGGCCTATTGAACGCCCACCCATCCATCCACCCATCGATTCTCCGTGGATTGTCACCTTGTGGTGGTGGAGAAGCTCGTGTGGTCCTGAGATCCTGAGAGCGATGCCGTCTGGAGATATGCTCCTGGTGGGGTCACCCATGGCGGTAAGGTCAAGGGGGAGGTCCCTGACAAAGAGCGATCCAACCAAGACCTCAACGTTGGAACAGGCGGAGGACGACGGCTGACTTTAGTGGAGCGTCACAGCAGCTGGGAAGGCGGACGAAGGCTGCAGTGGGCAGGTGCTATAGACGGGAAGGTAGACACTCCCACCCCCATGAGTCTCGGGCAGATGAGGCTTGCCAGCCTGGGAAGGCAGTCCATCTAGGAGAGAGACAACTCTGATCTAAAACCTCCACTGCCTTGTGGCCATATCCAGTCAGGGAAAAGGCTCCAGGAGTAAACCTCAAGAAAATCCGGAGTGGGAGTCCCTAAGGCAGTTGGTCATTGTCTACAACCTCATTCTGGCAGCTCCTGTGATGGTGCTGGTGCCAAACTGTAACGGCTCTGCTGGTCCTTTGGATCGATCAGCGATGTGGAGAGGGGGAACGTGCTGCACGGGCAACAGCCTGTCCTTCATATAGACCGTGGACAATAGGTGCAGGAGGAGGCCATTCAGCCCTTCGAGCCAGCACCGCCATTCAATGTGATCATGGCTGATCATTCTCAATCAGTACCCCGTTCCTGCCTTCTCCCCATACCCCCTGACTCCACTATCCTTAAGAGCTCTATCTAGCTCTCTCTTGAATGCATTCAGAGAATTGGCCTCCACTGCCTTCTGAGGCAGAGAATTCCACAGATTCACAACTCTCTGACTGAAAAAGGTTTTCCTCATCTCCATTCTAAATGGCCTATCCCTTATTCTTAAACTGTGGCCCCTGGTTCTGGACTCCCCCAACATTGGGAACATGTTTCCTGCCTCTAACGTGTCCAAACCCTTAATAATCTTATACGTTTCGATAAGATCTCCTCTCATCCTTCTAAATTCCAGTGTATACAAGCCTAGTCGCTCCAGTCTTTCAACATATGATAGTCCCGCCATTCCGGGAATATGACATCGCCCAGGCTTGCATCCGACCCACACATCCACACTGCTCTAGCCGAGGTGTGGAGCAAGCAGCCAACACCCAGGATGCATCACCCATGGTCAGCCATGACCGAGGGGGGCCATAGAAAAAGATCATCAGCTGTACCCCACTGATCAACCTTCTCAGTTGTTTCATCAAAGAACTCAGCCTGGAGAGGCAAATGAAATGTGACTTCAATTTCCTGTGCTCCCTATCTGTATTTAACCCACTCGATTCTCCAAGAGAGAGATTGAATGACAAGAAAGTTCATGACAGGACCCTTAACAGCATTGTTCAATACAAGGATCATGGGGTCCAATTCCTTAGCTGCCTGAAAGTGTCAACACAAGTACATGGAGTGGTAAAGAAGGCACATGGTACGGTTGCCTTCAATGTCCGGGGCCTTGAGTATCAGAGTCAGGAAGTCATATTCTAACTTTACAGGACTTTGGTTTGGCTTCATTTGGAGTATTGTGTAGGAAAATAACTGCAGATGCTGGTACAAATCAAAGGTATCACAAAATGCTGGAGTAACTCAGTGGGTCAGGCAGCATCTCTGGAGAGAAGGAATGGGTGACGTTTCGGGTCACATCAGCCCTTTTGATGAAGATACTCCCACGGTGCTGCTGGGAGGGAGTTGGGAGGGAGTTACAGAAGTTCAACCAGTGGTGCATTTTGACCATGCATTTAGGGTCAGGGTGTTTATGGGACTTGGAGAGGAAAATGGAGGTGATGATGTTTGCATGGCAGTTGCTTCTTGTTCTTTCTGGTGGCAGAGTTAATGAGGTTATAAGGTGCTGTCAAAGTATTAACTACAGTACATTTTGTAGATAGAACGTATAAAATGATAAAAGGACTGGACAAGCTAGATGCAGGAAAAATGTTCCCAATGTTGGGGGAGTCCAGAACCAGGGGCCACAGTCTAAGAATAAAGGGGAGGCCATTTAAAACTGAGGTGAGAAGAAACTTTTTCACCCAGAGAGTTGTGAATTTGTGGAATTCTCTGCCACAGAGGGCAGTGGAGGCCAATTCACTGGATGAATTTAAAAGAGAGCTAGATAGAGCTCTAGGGGCTAGTGGAATCAAGGGATATGGGGAGAAGGCAGGCACGGGTTACTGATTGTGGATGATCAGCCATGATCACAATGAATGGCGGTGCTGGTCGAAGGGCCAAATGGCCTCCTCCTGCACCTGTTGTCCATGTTTCTATGTTTCTAGAACACACTGCAGCTATTGTGGGCAGGTGGTGAAGCTGAGGTGATAGTTTGTGTCACTCAACCTTTTCATCAAATGTAATGCTGAGCATCTTGTGCGTTGCTGGATCTGCATCCACTGCTCCCTCACCAACCTGACTTGTGCCTTGTAGAAGATGGAAAGGCTTTGGGGTGTCAGGAGGTTTAGTTTACTTTAGTTTAGAGATACAGCGCGGAAACAGGCCCATCGGCCCACCGGGTCCGCACCGACCAGCGATCCCCGCACATTAACACTATCCTATACACACTAGGGACAATTTACCCAAGCCAATTAACTTTCAAACCTGTACGTCTTTGGAGTGTGGGAGGAAACCGTGGATCTCGGAGAAAACCCACGCAGGTCACGGGAAGAACGTAGAAACTTCCTACAGCCAGCACCCATAGTCAAGATCGAACCCGGGACTCCGGCGCTGTAAGTGCTGAAAGGCAGCAACTGTACCGCTGCGCCACCACGCTGCCCTTACGGTAAATCACTTGCTGCAAGGAACACAGCCTCCATGCAGCTCATGTACCTGTGGTATTCACGGGGTTTCTGGTCAGTGATGTCCCCAGGATGTGGTGTGGACCAAGAGTCTTGTTAACTTTCAACATTTTCCATCTGGTAACGACAGCAGTGTTGCACAGCATTGCTGGTGGTATTGGTTTATACAATACCAATAGCCGGGAAAACCAGGGAGATGGTGGTGGATTTCCACAGGCGCACCCAGGTCCCCCCGACACCGGTGAACATCCAGGGAATGGACATCAGGAGAGTGGACTCTTATAAGTACCTGGGTGTTATAAACTTGACTGGACCGAAAATACCAATGCGCTATACAGAAAATGCCAGAGCAGACTTTAACTGCTAAGGAGACTCAGGTCGTTTGGAGTGCAGGGGGCACTCCTAAGGACCTTCTACAACACGGTGGTTGCATCGGCCATTTTCTATGGAGTGGTCTGCTGGAGCAGCAGCATCTCAGCGGCGGAAGAGAAGAGACTCGACAAGCTGGTCAGGAAGGCCAGCTCTGTCCTGGGTTGCCCCCTCGACTCAGTGCAGGTGGTGGGAGAGAGGAGGATGATGGCAAAGCTAACATTGCTGCTGGACAACGACTCCCACCCCATGCAGGCCACTGTCACTGCACTGAGTAGCTCCTTCAGTGACAGACTCCTTCACCCCAAGTGCGTGAAGGAGAGATATAGGAAGTCCTTCCTTCCCTCTGCTGTGAGACTGCACAACCAGCACTGCTCCCAGCAGACCAGTCAACAGACCAGTCAACAGTAACAGTAAAGGAAAACACAGTAAATGATGACAATTATCCTTATCTTTATTTTTATTTATGATGAATGTCTCTTGCTATCCACTTTGCTGCTGTAATACTGCAAATCTCCCCAGTGTGGGACAAATAAAGGAATATATTATTATTATTATTATTATTATTATTATTATTATTATTATTATTATTATTATTATTATTATTATTATTATTATTATTATTATTATTATTATTATTATTATTATTATTATTATTATTATTATTATTATTATTATTATTATTATTATTATTATTATTATTATTATTATATTATTATTATTATTATTGTCATGTGGCACAGTGAAAAGCTTCTGCTCCATGCTATCCAGTCAACTCAAATCATACTAGACATGAGTACAGAATGTAGTAATACAGCATTATCATGCAACAGTTCCAGAGGAAATGTCCAAGGTCCACCTTATGAGGAGTTGGAATATTGAGACAACATCCTCGCAAGAAGCAGCTCCTGAATCTGGTAGATGTGGTTTCATTTTTAGTTTAGAGATACAGAGTGGAAACAGCCCTTTCGGCCCACACCGCACCGACCCGCACATTAACACCATCCTACACCCACTAAGGACAATTTTTAAAAAACATTTACCAAGCCAATTAACCTACAAACCTGCACGTCTTTGGAGTGTGGGAGGAAACCGAAGATCTCGGAGAAAACCCACGCCGGTCACGGGGAGAACGTACAAACTCCGTAGTCGGGATGGAACCCGGGTCTCCGGCGCTGCATCCGCTGTAAGGCAGCAACTCTACCGCTGCGCCACCATTTCAAGTCATGGTAACTTCTGGAGAGGGAGGAAGAATGGATGCCCACGATGAGCGTGGTCATTGATGATGTTGACTGCTTTTCTGAGGCAGCAAGATGTGAAGCCGATGGTTGGGAATGTTGGTCTGTGTGGCAGACCAGTCTACGTCCACAACTCTCTACAGTTCCTTGCCATCTCAGGCAAGTAGTTACCAAAGCAAGCTGTGATGTGCTTTCTATGGTGCATCTCTAGACATTGGGATGAGTAGTTGGGGAAATGGCAAATCCCATTTACATAGAAACATAGGAAATAGGTGCAGGAGGAGGCCATTCGGCCCTTCGAGCCAGCACCGCCATTTATTGTGATCATGGCTGATCATCCACAATCAGTAACCCGTGCCTGCCTTCTCCCCATATCCCTTAATTCCACTAGCCCCTCGAGCTCTATCTAACTCTCTTTTAAATGCATCCAGTGAATTGACCTCCACTGCCTTCTGTGGCAGAGAATTCCACAAATTCACAAATTCACAACTCTCTGGGTGCATTTATTCAGTCCCCCTTTATTCTTGGACTGTGTGGCCCCTGGTTCTGGACTCCCCCAACATTGGGAACATTTTTCCTGCATCTAGCTTGCCCAGTCCTTCTATAATTTTATACGTCTCTATAAGATCCCCTCTCATCCTTCTAAACTCCAGTGAATACAAGCCCAGTCTTTCCAATCTTTCATAGAAACATAGAAAATAGGTGCAGGGTTTCCTTGGGCTTCTGAGATACCGGCCGCATCAATCGCACCCACTTAGAGGACTGCCACCACATGCATGCGCGTACCTGCTCTGCTAACGCAAACTAGTCCTCGAAACCAGTCCATGATCAGCCCGGCCCAGTACTGCACGGCCCTTTCGCTGATAGCCATTCCCACCCCAAAAGATTGGTTATCAGACAGTTCACCCATTTTTAATGGCTGTCAAAAATGTCAACAGCCTTTAAAAATGTCCCCGACTTTGACAAATATTGAATATTTGACAAATGATTTGAAAAAATATTGAATATTTTTTGGGCGGCACGGTAGCACAGCGGTAGAGTTGTTGCTTTACAGCGAATGCAGCGCCGGAGACTCAGGTTCGATCCTGACTACGGGTGCTGCACTGTAAGGAGTTTGTACGTTCTCCCCGTGACCTGCGTGGGTTTTCTCCGAGATCTTCGGTTTCCTCCCACACTCCAAAGACGTACAGGTATGTAGGTTAATTGGCTGGGTAAATGTTTTTTTTTAAATTGTCCCTAGTGGGTGTAGGATAGTGTTAATGTACGGGGATCGCTGGGCGGCACGGACTTGGAGGGCCGAAAAGGCCTGTTTCCGGCTGTATATATATGATGATATGATATGATAATATTTGACAAATCTGAAGAAGGGTCTTGACCTGAAACGTCACCCATTCCCTCTCTCCTGAGATGCTGCCTGACCCGCTGAGTTACTCCAGCATTTTGTGATACCTTTGACAAATATTGAAATGTATTCAAACTATTGCAAATTAATCATTCCACTATAATTCTTATTTAAAATCTTAATTGCTAAAGTAATTTTTGTCTACTTGCATATTAGAATTATCTATTAAACAATAAAATACATTTAAATTTATTATTATTAAATTTATATATTTATAAATGTATTTATTATTATATAAGGTCATGAATATTTAGATATAGTTCATATAGCTCTTAGGGTTAACAAAATCAAGGGATATGGGGGGAAAGCAGGAACGGGGTACTGATTCTTAATGATCAGCCGTGATCATATTGAATGGCGGTGCTGGCTCGAAGGACTGAGTGGCCTACTCCTGCATCTGTTTCCTAAGTTTCTAAATATATTAGTTAATATGTTTCTTTAACTAATCCAATTAATACAAAAAAATACAACTTACCTTAAATTTAAAGTATCTTCCCTGTAACTTTCTTTTTGCTGAAATAATGAAGAGTACAAATCTGGGATCTGATTTTTCAGCATAATTGCTGGGAATGGGGGAAGCAAGCTTAGTCCAGAGCAGTCAAGTCAAGTTTAATTGTCACATACACATACACGATGTGCAGTGAAATGAAAGTGGCAATGCCTGCGGATTGTGCACAAAAAAGAATTACTGTTACAGCATATAAATTAAAGTTAATACAGAAAAGACAAAATTTAGTCAAAATTTAGTCCCTGGTGATATGAGAGTTAACAGTCCTGATGGCCTGTGGGAAGAAACTCCGTCTCATCCTCTCCGTTTTCACAGCATGACAGCGGAGGCGTTTGCCTGACCGTAGCAGCTGGAACAGTCCGTTGCTGGGGTGGCAGGGGTCCCTCATAATGTTGCTGGCTCTGGATCTGCACCTCCTGATGTATAGGTCCTGCAGGGGGACGAGTGTAGTTCCCATGGTGCGTTCTGCCAAATGCACTACTCTCTGCAGAGCCTTCCTGTCCTGGGCAGAGCTGTTCCCAAACCAGATTGTGATTTTCCCGGACAAGATGCTCTCTACAGCCCCAGAGTAGAAGCAATGAAGGATCCTCAGAGACACTCTGAATTTCCTCAACTGTCTGAGGTGGTAAAGGCGCTGCCTTGCCTTACTCACCAGTGCGGCAATGTGTGTTGTCCATGTCTGATCCTCTGTGATGTGGACTCCCAGGTATTTAAAGCTGCTCACCCTATCCACAGTAATCCCATTTATTTCCAGTGGCGTGTACGTCCTTGGATGTTGAGCCCTTCTAAAGTCTATAATCAGCTCCTTAGTTTTAGTGACATTCAAGAGGAGGCTGTTGTCCTGACACCAGAGTGCCAGATCAGCCACCTCCTCCCGGTAGGCCTTCTCATCGTTGTCGGAGATCCGGCCCACCACCACAGTGTCATCAGCAAACGTGATGATGGAGTTGGAGCTGAACCTGGCCACACAGTCATGTGTGTACAGGGAATACAGTATGGGGCTAAGGACGCAACCCTGGGGGGATCCTATGTTCAGGGTGAGGGAGCTAGATGTGTGTTCCCCCATCCTGACCACTTGGGGCCTGGCGGTGAGAAAGTCCAGGACCCAGGCACACAGGGGAGTGTTAAGCCCCATTTTCAGCAGCTACTCAGCCAGTCTGTTGGTTCCCAACCCCTGACAGGGGGCTCGCCAGCCTACAATTCCCTGGATTCCCTCTACTTCCTTTCTTAAATAAAAGAACAACATTAACTGCTCTCCAGTCCCCCAGAACCTTACCTGTGGAGAGAGAAGACACAAAGATCTTCGTCATGACCCTTCTTCAGATTGATCTCTTAGTAGGAGGGAGAAAACTGGTTTTTAAACCAGCATCTTCAGTCCCTCGTGCCTTCATGTGGGCAGCGTCTACCACTCTGCCCATGGCAATCTTCTGAGCCGCCTCTTCAGAAAACTCAATCAAATTTGTGAGACACGGTTTCCCATGGCTGCACAAAGCCCTGCTGGTTCTCCTTGATCAGCCTTGCCTTTCCAAATATATGTGAATCCTCACTCCCAAAAACCACTCGAATGATTTACCCACTCTGGTGTGAGATGTTCTCTTGTTCCTTGGCCACCCCTTCCAGCCATTCTTAAATAAAGACACAACTTTGTCCTTTCCTTGTGTCTTCCTGTGTTTCACCATGATCAAGGTGATGCAAATATCTCTGCCAGTGCCTGGTGTGGGGTGAACAATAGTGAGTGCCAATAATTAGTGAATAGGTATGTGGAAAGAGCTAATGTGGTGACAGGAATCCGCACACAAAGCCTAACTGGAATTTCACTGATTATGTCTGCACCCGTCATTTAACAGGGATTTAACTACTGTTAACGATATGATACGATACAATACGATACAATAGAACTCTATTTATCCCAGGAGGGAAATTGATCTGCCAACAGTCATAAACACAACAAGATACAAGAAACATGAAATTAAAGTGACAAGTGGAAAGGATTGAGGGTGTCCAAAGATTGGGGAGGGGGGGGGGGAGTCAGTCTCCCCCACGACAGAAGGGGGAGGAGTTGTACAGTTTGATAGCCACAGGGAAGAAGGATCTCCTGTGGCGTTCGTTCTGTGCTGCATCTTGGTGGGACCAGTCTGTTGCTGAAGGTGCTCCTCAGGTTGACCAGTGTGTCATGGAGGGGGTGAGCTGTATTGTCCAGGATACTCCACCGAGTCATCCGAAAACTTCTGTAGGTCCGAGTGATATCTGAAGTCCGAGGTGTAGATGGTGAACAGGAGGGGAGAGAGGACCGGCCCCTATGGGGCCTCTGTGTTGCTCACCACCATGTCCGAGACACAGTTCTGTAGCCTGACATATTGTGGTCGTCCAGTCAGGCTACAGAACTGGACACCAATGGAGCATCCACCTGCATCTTCATCAGTTTGCTCCCTAGCAGTGCAGACTTGTGGATAATCATCTCATTCTGTTTGTGACCTAATCAAGTCTTTCTGAGTTCTGTTGTACTTCGTGGTCCGGTACCTGTTGTACCTTTAGTGACCCTGGACGGACCACAAGTACACGTGTATATAAGGTTACATTGCTGGAGCTCCTCTCCAGGCTGTTTATTCCATGGCCACCTGCATCCAGAGTGACCGCCTAATCACACCCATCACTTATATACACAGCCATACAAAGTAGTTCTTGGATACACAAAGTAGTCCCAGCAATATCACAACATCCCCCTTGTCTTATATATTACAACATCCCCCTTGTCTTATATAAAATTGTTTTCTTTACCATTCGAGGGCTAAAATATATTTAACAAACAAAACCAAAACACCATTGCTATTTGCAAACAAAACCAATTACACAACTAAACACAATTAAACACAATTGCTTTTTTCGCCATCATGGTGGTCACTCCTCTGCGGAATTTCACTCATCTCTGTGTGGTCACTCACTCTGTGTGGTCACTCACTCCGTGCGGTCACTCACTCCGGGTGGTCACTCACTCCGTGTGGTCACTCACTCCGTGCGGTCACTCACTCTGTGTGGTCACTCACTCCGTGCGGTCACTCACTCTGTGTGGTCACTCACTCCGTGTGGTCACTCACTCCGTGCGGTCACTCACTCTGTGTGGTCACTCACTCCGTGTGGTCACTCACTCCGTGCGGTCACTCACTCTGTGTGGTCACTCACTTCGGGTGGTCACTCACTCTGTGTGGTCACTCACTCCGTGCGGTCACTCACTCCGTGTGGTCACTCACTCCGTGTGGTCACTCCACAGATATATACATTTATACAAAAGCATCAAATATAATACATTAAGCTTTCATTACACAGATCACTACACAGATCATTAAACACAAAATATTCATTTTGTTCCATATCTTCCCCTCAAGAAGACGTGCTGTGTAGATCAAACGTAGTGTAGGCTCTAGATGCTCCACCACCATGATTTGCCTGCCACTGCTGGGCTGGCACTGCTGGGCTCCCACTGCTGGGCTCCCACTGCTGGGCTGGCACTGCTGGGCTGGCACTGCTGGGCTCCCACTGCTGGGCTGGCATTGCTGTAATCGCGGTGCGATCGCGCCTCCGCTGTAGTGCGCTCTGGCCCCGCCCACAGGTGATCCCCGGCAGCTGTCACTCAACTTTTCGAACGCGCTGCCGCTGGCCCCGCCCACAGGTGCTCCCCGGCCCCGCCCACAGGTGCTCCCGGCAGCTGCCGCGCAATTCCAACGCGCTGCCGCTGCCTCGGGCCCAGAGCCGTCCCGACTCTACGGTCGACGCGCCTGGGTAAGTATGTAGTGCCTCGGCCTTACCGGCCGCCGCACTACGCGGGTGGTCGGTCCCTCCGGGGCTCTCCCGGTCGCCGCACACCTCCGTGGGTGTCAGCCTCCCCCGGTCACCGCACACCTCCGTGGGTGTCGGTCTTCCCCGGTCACCGCACACCTCCATGGGTGTCGGTCTTCCCCGGTCACCGCACATCTCCGTGTGTGTCGGGTCTCCCGGTCTTCCCCGGTCACCGCACATCTCCGTGTGTGTCGGCTCTCCCGGTCTCTCCCCCGCGAAGCAGTCGCAGGCTTCTAATCTCGGGCCTACACAGGTGCTGGGGCGCGACGTGGGCCTACACGCACCGCCCCCAGCAGCTTGCAGCGTCACGTCGGCAACTCGGCGCCGACTACTGAGCAGGTAACTATACCAACTCACACTGGCCCTGTCGGGATGCACTCCAAACGTCCCGTACCGAGCTGGAAACTTTTCTTTCGTTTTGTTTCCCTTCAGGGCTCTTTTTTTAAATTTAATTATTTTTTTTAACCTTTTCTGCTCGGGCATGCTTCATTCCCTCCCTAGGCGAAACACCAAGCCGCTGCCACCATGTTGTACTTCGTGGTCCGGTACCTGTTGTACCTTTAGTGACCCTGGACGGACCACAAGTACACGTGTATATAAGGTTACATTGCTGGAGCTCAACTCCAGGCTGTTTATTCCGTGGCCACCTGCATCCAGAGTGACCGCCTAATCACACCCATCACTTATATACACAGCCATACAAAGTAGTCCTTGGATACACAAAGTAGTCCCAGCAATATCACAACATCCCCCTTGTCTTATATATTACAACAAGTTCCATTCTGTAATATAGACTTTGTTTTATTGTTAATCAAGTCTCGGCGCAAAATCTCATCACTGTTCATCACGTTTCTGAGTAATCTTGTCATCTGAGGATATAAAACTTTACCAACATCAAACTTGACAGTTCAGCTTGGGTTTAATAAATCGCCCGTCACTTCAAACACCAATTCAGCATGGCCTTTACATGTTGATCCTAGAGGCAAGAAAAGACCAGGACCTGTTTGAAGAAGGGTCTCGACCGGAAACATCACCCATTCCTTCTCTCCAGAGATGGTGCCTGTCCCGCTGAGTTACTCCAGCATTTTGTGCCTACCTTCAGTGTAAACCAGCATCTGCAGTTCCAGGACTAATCAAGACCAGCCACAAATGACTGCAGGCAGGGCGATGCCCTGGTGGGCCCATTGCTGGCTAGGGTAGGTGTGACTTCAAGAGGGAAACAATGTGGAGAGCTGAGGAACTGGTTCCTACTTCCGTTACTGCTGTTTCTACTTCTTCTGGGGCTGCTATCACAGACCGTCATGTGCCGCCAAGATTTTGTTTCTCTTTGCTTGACGCCCAGGAAGTGAAGTGTTCTCAGCTCATATTGGAAAAAAAGTCACGCTTGTCACTACTTCAAGATCAGTTTAGTTTATTGTCACGTGTACCGAGGTACAGTGAAAAGCTTTTGTTGCACGCTAACCAATCAGCGGAAAGACAATACAGGATTCCAAACAATCAATTTACAGTGTATAGATACATGATTAGTGCAAGGTAAAGCCAGCAAAGACCAAGCAAGGATAGTCCGAGGGTCACCAAAGAGATACTGTAGTTCAGCACTGCTCTCTGGTTGTGGTAGGATGATTCAGTTGCCTGATAACAGCTGGGAAGAAACTGTCCCTGAATCTGGAGGTGTGCGTTTTCACCCTTCAAAAGCCAAAGATGAGGAAAACAAAATATCAAATATGTTGAGACTTTAGCTATTGTTTTCACCAGAGTGTAAGTTAACACTATATATATAAAATGAGCTGATAGGTAAACACAATTTATTTCCAAAATCTCTTATTTCAAGCAAGAAATCCAACGTAAACTACAGCAAGTATGTATAGTCATTTATTAACAGAGTATGCATTCGTGTGTTGAGTGTATCTCCTTACATTGATTGGGAGCATAAGAACACAAGAAAGTAGGGACAGGTCTAGGCCACGTGACTCACCATTCAATATGATTATGGTTGATCTGATCTTGGACGCAAGTCATGCTCTGTGCCAAGTCTGTAAACCTCAGAATTCGGCACGGTGGCGCAGCGGTAGAGTTGCTGCCTTACACCAAATGCAGCGCCAGAGACTCAGGTTCGATCCCGACTATGGGCGCTGTCTGTACGGAGTTCGTACGTTCTCCCCGTGACCTGCGTGGGTTTTCTCCGAGATCTTCGGTTTCCTCCCACACTCCAAAGACGTACAGGTTTGTAGGTTAATTGGCTTGGTAAATATAAAAATTGTCCCTAGTGTGTGTAGGATAGTGTTAGTGTGCGGGGATCGCTGGTCGGTGCGGACCCGGTGGGCCGAAGGGCCTGTTTCTGCGCTGTATCTCTAAATCTAAATCTAAAAAAAATTCCCTAATCTACCAAACGTTAGACCTCCTCATCTTTAAATAGCTTCATTTAGTTTAGTTTAGAGATACAGTGCGGAAGTCTTTGGAGTGTGGGAGGAAACCGAAGATCTCGGAGAAAATCCAGGCAGGTCACGGGGAGAACGTACAAACTCCATACAGGCAGCACCTGTAGTCGGGATGGAACCCGGGTCTCCGGCGCTGCATTCGCTGTAAGGCAGCAACTCTACCGCTGCGCCACCGTGACCGCCCTTAACAACTCTGTGGATTTGAGATCTCCAGGGATTCACCACCCTTGGTAAGACAAGGTATTTCTGTTTTAATACATTACTATGTTAACTGAAGATTAAATAATCCCTGCTATTGATCTTTCTAGCTCAATCCACCTTTGAAAACTCAGCCCCTCCCAGGATCACAGGCACTGATTCAAGCTGGCTTAGGTCTTTTGTTGTGTACATTGGGCTCAACATAAGTGGAATTACCTATTGTTTGTCAAACATTATGTGGCTATATTCTTGTGAAGTCACTTCACGAAATTGTCAGAATGGGGAGTGGAGATAAATGGGTCCCTTTCGGAATGGCAGGCAGTGACCAGTGGGGTACCGCAAGGTTCGGTGCTGGGACCCCAGCTATTTACGATATACATTAATGACTTAGACGAAGGGATTAAAAGTACCATTAGCAAATTTGCAGATGATACTAAGTTGGGGGGTAGTGTGAATTGTGAAGAAGATGCAATAAGGCTGCAGGGTGACTTGGACAGGTTGTGTGAATGGGCGGATACATGGCAGATGCAGTTTAATGTAGATAAGTGTGAGGTTATTCACTTTGGAAGTAAGAATAGAAAGGCAGATTATTATCTGAATGGTGTCAAGTTAGGAGGAGGGGGAGTTCAATGAGATCTGGGTGTCCTAGTGCATCAGTCAATGAAAGGAAGCATGCAGGTTCAGCAGGCAGTGAAGAAAGCCAATGGAATGTTGGCCTTCGTAACAAGAGGAGTTGAGTATAGGAGCAAAGAGGTCCTTCTACAGTTGTACCGGGCCCTGGTGAGACCGCACCTGGAGTACTGTGTGCAGTTTTGGTCTCCAAATTTGAGGAAGGATATTCTTGCTATGGAGGGCGTGCAGCGTAGGTTCACTAGGTTAATTCCCGGAATGGCGGGACTGTCGTATGTTGAAAGGCTGGAGCGATTGGGCTTGTATACACTGGAATTTAGAAGGATGAGGGGGGATCTTATTGAAACATATAAGATAATTAGGGGATTGGACACATTAGAGGCAGATAACATGTTCCCAATGTTGGGGGAGTCCAGAACAAGGGGCCACAGTTTGAGAATAAGGGGTAGGCCATTTAGAACGGAGATGAGGAAGAACTTTTTCAGTCAGAGGGTGGTGAAGGTGTGGAATTCTCTGCCTCAGAAGGCAGTGGAGGCCAGTTCGTTGGATGCTTTCAAGAGAGAGCTGGATAGAGCTCTTAAGGATAGCGGAGTGAGGGGGTATGGGGAGAAGGCAGGAACGGGGTACTGATTGAGAGTGATCAGCCATGATCGCATTGAATGGCGGTGCTGGCTCGAAGGGCTGAATGGCCTACTCCTGCACCTATTGTCTATTGTCTATTGTCTATTGTCTATAATCATGGAGGTCATGAAGATAGAACTGTGTCCTCATGATATCCAATTAGAAATGAATTTCAAAAGTGAGGCATCAATACTAAATGAGTAAACACTTATTCTTTGCCCTTGTGTTATTGTGGTGGTTCCACAGAAGGGCAAAGTAACACAAGGGCAAAGAATAAGCGTTTAATCATTTAGTATTTTGCAGCCTCCCATAAATCATCAAAATGAGATTCATTAGCTGCGATCATCTTTGGCAAAACAATTGAAATAAGACCCAGAGATTATGAATATTGTTCGATTGTGACATTCTTGGGAACCAAAGTCACGTTTATATCATGAGGACTGGAATACAAAGACAGAGGATGTAATGCTGAGGCTCGATAAGGTGCTGGTCAGGCCGCATTTGGAGTACTGTGAGCACATTTGGGCCCCATATCTGAGGAAGGATGTGCTGGCTCTGGAGAGGGTCCAGAGGAGGTTTACAAGAACGATCCCAGCAATGAATGGGTTAACATATGATGAGCGTTTGTCGGCACTGGGCCTGTACTCGTTGGAGTTTAGAAGAATGAGGGGGGACCTCATTGAAACTTACAAAATAATGAAAGGCTTGGATAGAGTGGATGTGGAGAGGATGTTTCCACTAGTGGGAGAGTCTAGGACCAGAGATCACAGCCTCAGAATTAAAGGGAGCTTTTTTAGAAAGTAGGTGAGGAAACATAGAAACATAGAAACATAGAAACATAAAAAATAGGTGCAGGAGTAGGCCATTCGGCTTTTCGAGCCAGCACCACCATTCAATATGATTCAAAATCAGTACCCCGTTCGTTTTTTTCCCCCATATCCCTTGATTCTCTTAGCCCTAAGAGCTAAATCTAACTTCTTTAGTCAGCGGATAGTTAATCTGTGGAACTCATTGCCACAGAGGGATGTGGAGGCCAAGCCAGTGGACATTATTAAGGCAAAGATAGACAAAATCTTGATTAGAATGGGTGTCAAGGGTTACGGGGAGTAGGCAGGAACATGGGATTAGGAGGCAGAGATCAGCCTGGCGGAGTAGACTCGATGGGCAGAATGGCCTAATTCTACACCTATAACTTGTGAACTTGTGAACTTGTAAATGAAGCAAGTCAGCCAATGGTGTCATAAAAGGTATTTTATTACCTCTGTAAATATTTCAACAAGATGAAATTATCTTTTCCAGAGCAACAATCTAGAAGTCCCTCATGCGCCTGAAAGACCCGATGGTGGAGTTGTAGCCCCCCCAGTCATTGTATCTCCTGTACTCCCCGGGTCTCATGAAGTACTGTCGGCCTCTGTAGCTGGGCTGTTCATAGAAGGTCCAGTAACCATCCGTCACTTGGCAGGAGTGGATGTCACGGTAACGGAAACGATCGTAGACGGAGGGACAGTCGTCCATGAATTCCATCGTCTGTCCTCCAAACTCAGGCCTCTCGTAAATCTTCATCCTGTAGTTGGACCCTCGGTACTGGAATGGAAAGAAGGCAGATTTAGCCGTGATGTTTTAAAGATAGTTTTACCTCTAGTGGGAGGAATGGCTGGTGTTGGATTATGCACTTAACGTGCACCGAAGCTGAATCAATTCTTAGATTGGTTATTGACTTCAATGGGAAATAAAATCAGCACTCTGGTGTCGGGATAATAGCCTCTTCTTGAATGTCACAAAAACGAAGGAGCTGATTATAGACTTTAGAAGGGCTCAACATCCGAGGACGTACACGCCACTGGAGTTAAATGGGATTACTGTGGATAGGGTGAGCAGCTTTAAATACCTGGGAGTCCACATCACAGAGGATCTGACATGGACAACACACATTGCCGCACTGGTGAGTAAGGCAAAGCAGCGCCTTTACCACCTCAGACAGTTGAGGAAATTCAGAGTGTCTCTGAGGATCCTTCAGTGCTTCTACTCTGGGGCTGTAGAGAGCATCCTGTCTGGCAACATCACAGTCTGGTTTGGGAACAGCTCTGCCCAGGACAGGAAGGCCCAGAGAGTAGTGCGTTCGGCAGAATGCACCATGGGAACTACACTCGTCCCCCTGCAGGACCTATACATCAGGAGGTGCAGATCCAGAGCCAGCAACATTATGGGGGACCCCTGCCACCCTAGTAACGGACTGTTCCAGCTGCTACAGTCAGGAAAACGCCTCCGCTGTCACGCTGTGAAAACAGAGAGGATGAGATGGAGTTTCTTCCCACAGGCCATCAGGACTGTTAACTATTATAACTCCAGGGACTAAATTTTCTTCTCTGTATTAATTTTAATTTATATGCTGTAATTGTAATTTTTTTGCACAATCTGCAGGCATTGCCACTTTCATTTCACTGCACATCGTGTATGTGTATGTGACAAATAAACTTGACTTGGTGTTGTTTCAAATGAGTGTGTACGCAAGAGAAAATACTTATGAATCCTGCACTTTACACCCACCCTCCAGTAGCTGAGCTCCATCCATGGACCCACATCAAACGCCAAGTACCGAAAACTAAATCCCCTGAGGAAAAAATGGAAACTCACGTGGGGGTAGGTACGGCAGGACCTGATGTTGTCGTTGAATCCCATCCAGCGCTGGTAGTCAGGATACTCCCCCCTGTTCAGGACATACTGGTACCCCATGTAGTTGGGTTTCTCGTACGCCACCCACCAGTCACTGTCCACACGGATGGAGTTACAGCGGCTGAAGTAAGAGGACAGATCAGCACAGTCAGTGCTGCACTCATAGTGCCGGCCCTGGAAGTTCCTGTCCTCGTAGAAGATGATCTGTGGGGAGAAACAGACTTTTTGGTAAATAAATGGAGAAATGAGGAATCACACAATGACAAATTCTAACTATGTAGAAATGCTCAGTTGCCCTCCTTGCCTTTCCCATTTTAGCCTTGGTAACTGGTCGAATGCTTCACAGCTTTGTATCGCTCGGTATTTATGTGCTGGGCAGAAATCCCTTCCTTTGTTATTCTAATGAAACAGGACTAAAAATCAGCAAAAGCCAACAAAATGCATGTTCCATACATTGTGGAAACCCTAGTGAAAGACACCTGACGTGTCATTCGTTCTTTCTCTTTTTGCCTTTGTGTCATTTTGATTGTGTTTAAAAATGTAACAGCGTCAACTGTGCAGCTTATTCTGCCGGAACTTCAGAGAAAAGGACTTGCTTTTGCCTTTAATTGCTGATTTGGGAGGCTCTTGGGCAATCCATGGAATAGAACCTCTGGCACATAGGGTTCCATGGGGCAATTTTGCTTCCTCTGCGATGGAAGGGAAATCCATTACGTTCTGTGATCACCCTTGGAATATCTGTGACAGGTTTCTCTATCCAAGTTATTGATCAAACAAATGAAGGCACAGACTGCAGATGCTGGAATCTAGCACAAAACACCAGGTCCCTGGACGAACAGCAGGCAGTGAAGAAAGCTAATGGCATGTTGGCCTTCATAACAAGAGGATTTGAGTACAGGAGCAAATAAATCCTTCTGCAGTTGTACAGAAACATAGAAAAACATAGAAAATAGGTGCAGGAGGAGCCATTCGGCCCTTCGAGCCAGCACCACCGTTCATTGTGATCATGGCTGATCATCCACAATAGGGCCCTGGTGAGACCACATCTGGAGTATTGTGTGCAGTTTTGGTCTCCTAATTTGAGGAAGGACGTCCTTGCTATTGAGGCAGTGCAGCATAGATTCACGAGGTTGATCCCTGGGATTAACCCCGTGAGGAAAGATTGGAAAGACTGGGCTTGTGTTCACTGGAGTTTGGAAGGATGAGAGGGGATCTTATAGAGACGTATAAAATTATAAAAGGGCTAGACAAGCTAGATGCAGGAAAAATGTTCCCAATGTTTTGGGGAGTCCAGTACCAGGGGCCACAGTCTAAGAATAATGGGGAGGTCATTTAAAACCGAGGTGAGAAGAAACTTTTTCACCCAGAGAGTTGTGAATTTGTGGAATTCTCTGCCACAGAAGGCAGTGGAAGCCAAATCACTGGATGGATTTAAAAGAGTTAGATACTCTAGGGGCTAGTGGAATCAAGGGATATGGGGAGAAGGCAGGCACGGGTTAAGATTGTGGATGGTCAGACATGATCACAATGAATGGCTTGAAGGGCAAAATGGCCTCCTCCTGCACCTATTTTCTATGTTTCTATGTTTCTATTAACTCAGCAGGTCAAGTAGCATCTGTGGCAGCATGGGGTTTAAGTTGACGATTTGGGTGGAGAAGCTGCAATCTTTCCTGTTCCCTCACAGTTCAGATACAGGTTCTTGACTCTGGAAGGAGGAGGAAGGAGATGAGGAAAAATCTCTTTAGTCAGAGGGTGGTGAATTTCTGTGAAATTTGGTGCTGGCTCGAAGGGCCAAATGGCCTCCTCCTGCACCTGTTTTCTATGCTTCTATGTTTCTATGACTGTTTCCATGCTCTGTGACTCAATGACTCTATGACGCTATGACTCTCCACCCACTAGTCTTTGACATATCCTACCTGGAGAGGTGGAGGTTATGCACAGGTGTGTGGAACTAACAGGCAAAGAGTGCACAGGTGAGTGGAACTAACTTAGGCAAAGAGTGCACAGGTGTGTGGAACTAACAGGCAAAGTGTGCACAGGTGAATGGAACTAACTTAGGCAAAGTGTGCACAGGTGAATGGAACTAACTTAGGCAAAGTGTGTACAGGTGAGTGGAACTAACAGGCAAAGTGTGTACAGGTGAGTGGAACTAACAGGCAAAGTGTGCACAGGTGAGTGGAACTAACTTAGGCTAAGAGGTTGGAATGGGCGATTTGGGCCAATGGGCCTGTTTCCATGCTGGAATATTTCTCTGACTCTGTGAATATGTAGGATAGCATTTATAATCAAATTCATTGTGTCTTATTTGCATCACTTTGCTTTGCATACCAATAAAACACTTCCAGATAAACCCATGACAGTAGATTTGAAAGTTTGAAAAGGCTGATGAAGCTGATTTTCTTTTCTGTCAAAATGTCACAGCTATTACAGCCAGCCCTGTAAAAGGTGATTCCTGTGTTACCCCTGAGAAGTGAAGGTTTATTTGCACAATGTTAACGTTGTGCTGACGTGCCAAATTATGTTCATTAAGAGAGCTGATGGATGAACTTGTGTCATTTATGTCCATTTATTTCAAGAGGGCTACAATACATAAACAGGGATGTAATGCTGAGGCTGTATAAGGCGCTAGTCAGGCCGCATTTGGAATATTGTGAGCAATTTTGGGCACCATATCAGAGGAAGGATGTGCTGGCTCTGGAGAGGGTCCAGAGGAGGTTTACAAGAATGATCCCAGGAATGAGTGGGTTAACATATGATGAGCGTTTGTCAGCACTGGGCCTGTACTCACTGGAGTTTAGAAGGATGAAGGGGGACCTCATTGAAACTTACAGAATAATGAAAGGCTTGGATAGAGTGGATGTGGAGAGGATGTTTCCACTAGTGGGAGAGTCTAGGACCAGAGATCACAGCCTCAGAATTAAAGGACGTTCCTTTAGGAAGGAGATGAGGAGAAATTTCTTTAGTCAGAGGGTGGTGAATCTGTGGAATTCTTTGCCACAGAAGGACGTGGAGGCCAAGTCAGTGGAAATATTTAAGGCAGAGATAGATAGATTCTTGATTAGTGCGGGTGTCAGGGGTTATGGGGAGAAGGCGGGAGAATGGGGTTAAGATGGAAAGATAGATCAGAGATAGACCAACCCATGATTGAATGGTGGAGTAGACTTGATGGGCCGAATGGCCAGAAACCCAGCCGGTGTTTCCGATCTGGATTGTAATGAGCAGCTTGTTTGCAATGCTGGTGCCATGGGACAGTGACATGGCAGCTGGTGCAGTTCTCTCACAGCTACACCAACCCAAGCTTAGGCCCAATGATGTAAATATGGAGTCTGCATTTTTCCCCTTCAACCATTTAGCTTTCTGCTGGTGCTCAGACTTACACTCACATTCTACAAGTGTTGCCACAATCATCATGGGTCAAAAAGGTGGCAGAGTGACACAGCAGTAGAGCTGGTGCCTTACTACGACAGAGAACCACGTTCAATCCTGACTACAGGTGCTGACTGTAGGGATTTGCACAGTTCTCCTAGTGACTGCGTGGGTTTTCTCCGGGTGTACCGGTTTCACAGGTTCAAAGGTCTGTCTATTGTCACGTGTGCCAATTAAGGTACAGTGAAACTCCAATGACCATACAGCCATACTAAAAAAAAGCAACAAAACGCACAAGTACATAAAAGTTAACATAAACATTCACCACAGCAGATTCCCCACATTCCTCACTGTGATGGAAGGCAATAAAGTCTAATCTACTTCCTCTTTATTCTCCTGAGGTCGGGGCAGTCGAACCATCCATCGGGGCGATCGAAGATCCCGCGTCGGGGCGATCCAAGCTCCCTCGTTGGGGCGGTTGAGGCTCCTGCGACCTAGAGCTCCCGAAGTCGGTCTCTAACCAGAGACCGCCAGCTCCACGATGTTAAAGTCCCGCAGGCTCCCGCAGTTGGAGCTCAGAGGTCGATCCCCGACAGGGACCGCCAGCTCCACGATGTTAAGTCCTGCAGGCTCCCGCAGTTGGAGCTACCCGAGGTCGGTCTCCAACAGAGGCCGCCAGCTCCACAATGTTAGGCTGCAGTGCGGATCGAGATACGATACGGAAAAAAATCACATCTCCGTCAAGGTAAGAGATTAAAAAGTGTTTCTCCCCCCCCCCCCCCCCACATAAAACAAGCTAAAGAACACTAAAACATACATTTAACACATATTAAAAAACAACAAAGAAGGAAGGGATGAGACAGACTGTTGGCGAGGTGGCCATTGTGGCGCCACCCGGTGGTACAGGTTTCTATCATCATTTCACAGACTTTCCACAGATGTCTGACGAATCTTATAGAATTTTTCGAGGATGTAACTAGTAGAGTGGATAAGGGAGAACCAGTGGATGTGTTATATCTGAACTTTCAGAAGGCTTTCGACAAGGTCCCACATAAGAGATTAGTATGCAAACTTAAAGCACACGGTATTGGGGATTCAGTATTGATGTGGACAGAGAACTGGCTGGCAGACAGGAAGCAAAGAGTAGGAATAAACGGGTCCTTTTCGGAATGGCAGGCAGTGATTAGTGGGGTACCGCAAGGCTCAGTGCTGGGACCCCAGTTATTTACAATATATATTAATGATTTGGACGAGGGAATTGAATGCAACATCTCTAAGTTTGCGGATGACACGAAGCTGGGTGGCAGTGTTAGCTGTGAGGTGGATGCTAGGAGGCTGCAGAGTGACTTGGATAGATTAGGAGAGTGGGCAAATGCATGGCAGATGCAGTATAATGTGGATAAATGTGAGGTTATCCACTTTGGTGGCAAGAACAGGAAAGCAGACTATTATCTGAATGGTGGCCAATTAGGAAAAGGGGAGATGCAAAGTGACCTGGGTGTCGTGGTGCGCCAGTCATTGAAAGTAGGCATGCAGGTGCAGCAGGCAGTGAAGAAAGCGAATGGTATGTTGGCATTCATAGCGAAGGGATTTGAGTATAGGAGCAGGGAGGTTCTGCTGCAGTTGTACAGGGCATTGGTGAGACCACACCTGGACTATTGTGTACAGTTTTGGTCTCCTAATCTGAGGAAAGACATTCTTGCCATAGAGGGAGTACAGAGAAGGTTCACCAGATTGATTCCTGGGATGGCAGGACTTTCATATGAAGAAAGACTTTATAGACTCGGCTTGTACTCGCTGGAATTTAGAAGATTGAGGGGGGATCTTATAGAAACTTACAAAATTCTTAAGGGGTTGGATAGGCTAGATGCAGGAAGATTGTTCCCGATGTTGGGGAAGTCCAGAACAAGGGGTCACAGTTTAAGGATAAGGGGGAAGTCTTTTAGGACCGAGATGAGAGTTTTTTTTCACACAGAGTGGTGAATCTGTGGAATTCTCTGCCACAGAAGGTAGTTGAGGCCAGTTCATTGGCTATATTTAAGAGGGAGTTAGATGTGGCCCTTGTGGCTAAAGGGATCAGGGGGTATGGAGAGAAGGCAGGTACGGGATACTGAGTTGGATGATCAGCCATGATCATATTGAATGGCGGTGCAGGCTCGAAGGGCCGAATGGCCTACTCCTGCACCTATTTTCCATGTTTCTATGTTTTACTTTACTTTAGACTTTACTCTAGACAAGCAGTCGGGGAACAGGCCCTTCGGCCCACTGAGTCCGTGACTTCCGTCATTTACACATTTAGACCCATGTGTACGTTCAGTGTGCTTCATCAGGCTACTCAGAAGTGTTGAGAGTTCAGTGAGAGGCCTACGCTTGGTCTTGGAAAGTAAACAGGATCAGCTGAAATCCTGTCTTAAATACTCCACGTCAGGTGTCCATGACTACTCTGGATTATTTCATGGGAATTCAATTCAACAAGGTTCATAATGATCAAGTGAAAGACATTTTATTTCGACTCACCAATGATTCTAACCGATAACATTATGATTTTTGAGAAGAATTTTGACAACTCCATATGTGGTAGAGTTGCTGCCTTACAGCGCCAGAGACCCAGATTGGATCCCGACTACGGGTGCTGTCTGTACGGAGTTTGAACGTTCTCCCCGTGACCATGTGGGTTATTTCCAGGATCTTTGGTATCCACTCACACTCCAAAGACGTGCAGGTTTGTTGGTTAATTGACTTGGTATAAATGTAAATTGTGCCTAGTGGGTGTAGGCTAGTGTTAGTGTGCAGGGATCACTGGTTGGCGCGGATTAGGTGGGCCGAAGGACCTGTTTCCGCACTGTTAATAATTATATTAAACTAAACATATGCCTGAAAGACCCCGTGGTTGAGTTGCTGGCCATCCCAGTCACTGTATCCCCTATATTTTTCAGGTCTCTGGGAGTGCTGATAGCCTCTGTAGTTGGGCAGCTCATAAAAGATCTAGTCATCATCCATCCCCATCAGGAGGGAGGGTCACAGGAGCAGAAATGACCATAAACTGAGAGGGACAGTAGTCCACACATTCCACCATCTTCCCTCCAAAGTCAGACCACTTGTTCATCCATGCCCTGTAATTCTCCTAGGCTTGTAGACTCCTCAGACAGCTCCTTCGAAATGTACGACCTTTAGACCAAGGGTGGCAAAGACATGGGAACACCATCGCCTGCAAGTGGTCCTCCAAGGGTAACCCCATCTTGACCTGGAGTCTGAAGAAGGGTCACGACCCGAAACGTCGCCCGTTCCTTCTCTCCACAGATGCTGCCTGTCCCGCTGAGTTACTCCAGCTTTGTGTGTGTGTCTTTGACTTGGAAATCTATCCGCAATCCTTCCCCATCACTGGGTCAATGTCCTGGAAGTCTCTCTCCCAACAGCGTTGTGGGTGTACACAGACATCGAGGGCGGTAGTGGTTCAAGACAGCAGCTCGCCAGCACCTTCTCAAAGCCAAGTAGATCTGGGCAATTCATTGCTGACAGCCCATGAAGCCCACACCCCTCGAATGGTAAAGGTCTAGGCAATGTGCTTGGCGGTTCCTAACAAGCTGTGTCTTTCTTTATCATTACCACCTGTGGGGTCTTGATCACCCCCACCAATGTTACTCTTCCTTGATCTTTCTTTCATTTACTTTTTTGATTAAAAACTAAACTGCTGGAGGAACTGAGCGGGTCAAGCAGGAGAAAGAGTAACTCAGCGGGCCAGACAGCATCTCTGGAGAAAAGGAAGAGACCATTCTTCAGAAGGAGAGTCAGGGGAAAGGGAAACGAGAGAAACAGCCTGAAGGGTCTCGACCCAAAACGTCACCCATTCCTTCTCTCCTCTGAGATGCTGCCTGACCCACTGAGTTACTCCAGCATTTTGTGTCTACCAGAGAGTTTAGAAGGTGATATTGAGAGATATTGCACAAATGAATAAATGATATGCAAAAAAGTAACGATGATAAAGGAAACAGGCCATTGTTAGCTGTGGGCTAGGTGAAAACGAGTGACCAACAATGAGACTCAACAAGACGACTTTGAAGATGGTGTGACTTGGGTGGGGGAGGGCGGAGAGAGAGGGGGGATGCTGAAGGGGGTGATTTGAAGTTAGAGAAATCAATATTCATGCAGGATGTACAGAGGCAAAGGGATAGACAATAGACAATACGTGCAGAAGGAGGCCATTTGGCCCTTCGAGCCAGCACCGCCATTCAATGTGATCATGGCTGATCATTCTCAAACAGTATCCCGTTCCTGCCATCTCCCCATACCCCCTGACTCCGCCATCCTTAAGAGCTCTATCTAGCTCTCTCTTGAATGCATTCAGAGAATTGGCCTCCACTGCCTTCTGAGGCCAAGAATTCCACAGATTCACAACTCTCTGATTGAAAAAGTTTTTCCTCATCTCCGTTCTAAATGGCCTACCTCTTATTCTTAAACTGTGGCCCCTTGTGCTGGACTCCCCCAACATTGGGAACATGTTTCCTGCCTCTAACGTGTCCAACCCCTTAATAATCTTATATGTTTCGATAAGATCCCCTCTCATCCTTCTAAATTACAGTGTATACAAGCCCAGCCGCTCCAGTCTT
Organism: Rhinoraja longicauda; assembly: GCF_053455715.1. Classification (NCBI taxonomy): domain Eukaryota; kingdom Metazoa; phylum Chordata; class Chondrichthyes; order Rajiformes; family Arhynchobatidae; genus Rhinoraja; species Rhinoraja longicauda. The sequence continues at coordinate 72,094,731 of NC_135960.1, read as the reverse complement.
TCAACAATAGTCAATACCTGTAGTTGAGACTTTGCACCAGATGAGGGAGGTGCTGATGGGCAGATGGAGCCAGTGCAGGGGGAAGACGGGTAGACACAGATAAGGAGAGGGGGAAAGTGCAACTGGGTCCAGGTGGGGGAAAGGAGGATGGTAAGTGGAAGCAGAAGATGTGAAGATGCCGGCATTTGAGAAGTAAGAAAGGTGTAGCCGGACAAGGGATGGATCGGCACAAAACGCTGGAGTGACCTATCGAGACAGGCAGCATCTCTGGAGAGAAGGGATGGTTGGCGTTTGGAGCCGAGACCCTTCTTCAGTGATGGGCAGTTTCTCTGTGCATTCAGTTAACATACTTTTACCATGACACTATCCACATTTTTCCAAGCTCTGACTCAAACTGGAGGTAATCCTTTATCACACACTGGTCACTATAATCACTACTCTGAAGTCCATACGTTCAAAGGTTCATAAGTGATAGGAGCCATTCGGCCAATCAACTCCACTCCGCCATTTAATCATGGCTGATCGATCTCTCCCTCTCAGCCCCATTTTCCCGCCTTCTCCCCAGAGCCCCTGACACCCTGTGGCCTTGCCTTTCAACTCTATCCTTCTCAATTCCTCCTGCTCCCCCCTTGCACAAACAGTCTTGGTATGCATTCATACCAATGCCTAGACTGCCCATTCAAGCTCCACTCTGCTTCTACAACAGTCATCATTTCAACATTCAGGGACTGACCCAGCCGACCAATGAAATGTGCTGTTGCTCACTGAGATGGAACAGATCAGGAAGAGCACAAGTCTCACCTGGTGCCCTGTTTGTTTTAGATTTATTTAGAGATACAGCGCGGAAACAGGCCCTTCGGCCCACCGGGTCCGCGCCGCCCAGCGATCCCCGCACACTAACACAATCCTACACCAACTAGGGACAATTTTTACATTTACCCAGTCAATTAACCTACATACCTGTACGTCTTTGGAGTGTGGGAGGAAACCGAAGATCTCGGAGAAAACCCACGCAGGTCACCGGGAGAACGTACAAACTCCGTACAGACGGCGCCCGTAGTCAGGATCGAACCTGAGTCTCCGGCGCTGCATTCGCTGTAAGGCGGCAACTCTACCGCTGTGCCACCGTGCCGCCCGGCCCTGGTCATTGGTCCTCTCTCAATCAACAAACAAGATAGACACAAAAAGCTCGTGGCCCGGTGAAATGGAAACACTAGTGACCACAGATGCTGGAATCGTAAGTAAAACACTAAAGTGCTGGTGGAACTCAGCGGATCAGGCAGCATCAGTGGAGGGGATGGACAGACTAAAGAAGGGTCCTGACCATGATCGTCATCTGACCATTTCCCTCCACTGATCTTGCATCACCCACCACTTTGTGTTTTGCCCCTGATTCCAGCATCTACACTTTTGTGGTGTCTCAGGTTGTTACTCATGAGGGGGTGTGGGAAGGAACTGCAGATGCTGGTTTTCACCGAACATAAAGACAAAAATGCTGGAGTAACTCAGCGGGTCAGGCAGCATCTCTGGAGAGAAGGAATGGCCGACGTTTCGGGTCGAGACCCTTCTTCAGACCCAACAAACAAACTACGATGTCCTGCTCCTCATTCCCCAATGTTATTCCTCCAGAAACCCAAGTGATCACAATCTGCCTGCCGCTGAGATCTGATATCAAAAGTCATTGATTGCATGTAAATCACCCGGAAATCTTCTGCCAATATGACAAGTGGTGACAAGTAACGTGGCCATATGAGCATTTCAAAAGTGAGTTTGTAGGAAGGAACTGCAGATGCTGGTTTAAACCGAAGATAGACACAAAATGCTGGAGTATCTCAGCAGGATGCTTTCAAGAGAGAGCTAGATAGATCTCTTAAAGATAGCGGAGTCAGGGGGTATGGGGAGAAGGCAGGAACGGGGTACTGATTGTGGATGATCAGCCATGATCACATTGAATGGCGGTGCTGGCTCAAAGGGCCGAATGGCCTCCTCCTGCACCTATTGTCTATTGTCTATTGGGACAGGCAGCATCTCTGGAGAGAAGGAATGGGTGACGTTTCGGGTCAAGACTCTTCGTCTGACTCCAGACTGAACCGAAACATCACACATTCCATCTCTCCAGAGATGCTGCCTGTCCCACTGAGTTACTCCAACATTTTGTCTCTATCAAAAGTAAATTTGTCCATTTTCCTGTATAAATTCTTATAGAGTAAAAGATAATTAGCAGAGATGAGGGCAGACTTTTTCCAGTGACAGGTTAGCTGGACATGAATCATTTGCTATCCAAGATTTTCCTTGCATTGCTTCCCATTGACTATGGAATACAAGCTCGGAGCGGTGGGCTTTGGTGAGGTTTAAAAGTTTGTGTTAATGTTCTCTGGTTTGTTTTGTGTGGGGGGTGGGGGAGGGGGGAGGGGGAAACGCTTTTTCAATCCCTTACCTTGCCGGAGATGCGATTGTTTTGCGGATCGTATCTCCGGTCGCTCTGCGGCCTAACATCGTGGAGCTGGAGGCCTTGCCTGGGACTGACGTTTGAGCCCCACCGCGGGGCATGGACTTACCATCTGACCCTGCGATCCCTTGCCTGGGATCGATGCTCCAACCGCGGCCTGCGGACTTTAACATCAAGGAGCTCGCAGTCTCGGGTTCAGACCGGTCGGGAGCTCCAAGCTGCACGACGTTCGACAAGCCCCGACCCGGGGTAGATCTCCCAGCGTGGGGGAGCTGAGATCCCCCCCGATGCAGGAGCTTGATCGCCCCGACGAGGAAGGCCCACCGCCGGCTACGGGAATCAAGATCGTCCCGTCAACGGAAGGTTCGAGGCCCCCGACCGCTGGAGGACAAAGAAGGGAGAGATTGAACTTTTGTTCGCCTTCCATCACAGTGAGGAATGTGGAGGAGGCACTGTGGTGGATGTTCATGTTAAATGTATTTTGTGTGTCCTGTTGCTTTTTATTGGTATGACTGTACGGCAAATGAAATTCCTCGTATGTTGCAAAACATACTTGGCTAATAAAGTATGATTGTGATTGTGATAAATGGAATTTATCTCAAACACGTGTAAAGTATTGCACTTTGCTTAGTTAAACGCAAAGATACTAGAGGAGCAAGATGGGCCACTCCGTCTAAATCGCCTATACTGAAGTGTAGTACGCAAAGGAGCGTGACGTCCGCCATTTTAGTAAGCAAAGCCCACCGTTCGCTCTGCCTCTCGCAGTGTAATCAGTGTTTTGGGGGAACAGTGTGTGTGATGATCCCATTAAAATACTGGACTTATCTCATCTATCAACTCACAGATTTTTGTTTTTAAATGTTTCTGCAAGTTTCTGCCTACTAAAATGGCGCCGTAACATACTACGTTTTTTAGGGTCGAGTAGTCTATCTTGCTCTGCTCTATTATCTTTGGTTAAACTGTGGCAGAAATTAACTTAGAGGGAAATTAAAGGAAAAGCGGAGACTTCGAGGTTTGCTTCAAGAGACTTTATTGCATGATATCATGGAGAGATGGTGGCAGTTAACTGCACACCAGTTCTCTGACTTCACAGCACGTCAAGGCATCACGTACACAGCAAGAGTGTTACCGAAGAAACCAAGTGGTACAAGTATATAATTCAGTCTGAAGAAGGGTCTCGACCCGAAACGTCACCCATTCCTTCTCTCCCGAGATGCTGCCTGACCCACTGAGTTGCTCCAGCATTTTGTGTCTACCAAGTGGTACAAGTATATAATTCCCTGAAAGTGCTGGCAGGGGGAGATAATGAAGATATCATTCAGCACGTTTTCCATCATTGGTCAGTGCATTGTGTGCAGGATTTGGGACATTGTGTTAAAGTTGTGCAGGTCGTCAGTGAGACCACACCGAGAACATTGGCTCGATTCTAGTCTTCAGCTATAAGGCCACAAGGTCATAAGGAATAGTTGTAGAATTAGGCCATTCGGCCCATCAAGTCTACTCCGCCATTCAATGATGGCTGATCTATCTCTCCCTCCTAACCCCATTCTCCTGCCTTCTCCCCATAACCTCTGACACCCGTACTAATCAAATGGCTCAAGCACAAGCAAATATGATTGGTGTTAAGGTTATATTCGCGCTATTAGACAATAAAACACATTAGTCACCTTAAGTAAGTAACAAACCTTTTTACCAACACATGCGGGTGTGGGAGAGCAGCCCCGAGTATGGCTACATACTCGCTGTCCATCATGGTCCCACTCAAAGGTACGATATAAAGCTGTGCTTATTTTTACCTGGGGGGAGGTTCCTACCTATTTCATCATCAGCACCTTTAAAGCCCCCCTCGTGCTAGGACCAGCTTGGACCAGTTCAGACCTGTTCGGACCTGATCCTCTACATGTACAGTTCCGAAACTCCTTCATTAGCCTATCTCAAGCTAATAATAACGACCTTATTCTGGGACTTTAGTCTTTATTTTGGAAGTTTTCCATTAAAGAATGGAACATATGTATTCATTCTGCCACAGGTTTGACATAGTGCTGCAACTGGTAACACTACTGCCTCAGAGTTGTCTGTGTGGAGTTTGTACATCCTCTCCATGACCCCTGAATGAGGGGGGACCCCATTGAAATATACAGAATAGTGAAAGGCCTGGATAGAGTGGGTATGGAGAGGATGTTTCCACTAGTGGGAGAGTCTGGGACCAGAGGTATTAGTCTCAGAATTAAAGGACGTTCCCTTAGGAAGAAGCTGAGGAGGACTTTCCTTTGTCAGAGGGTGGTGAATCTGTGGAATTCTTTGCCACTGAAGGCCGTGGGGGCCAAGTCAATGGATATTTTGAAGGCAGAGAGAGATAGATTCTTCATCCGCACTCGTGTCAGGGGTTAAGGGGAGAATTGGGTTAGGAGGGAGAGATAGATCAGCCATGATTGAATGGCAGAGTACACTTGATGGGCCGAATGGCCTAATTCTGCTCCTATCACTTATGACCTTATGACCCTGTGGGTTCTGTCCAGGTGTTCTGCTTTCCTTCAATATCTCAAAGATACATTACAAAATGACCCCAAGTGTGTATGTGAGTTAAATCCGGGAAGAAATGATGAGAATGTGTGGACTTTCCTGAAAATGGGATGAATGTAGGATTAGTCTAAATGGGTGGATAATGGTCAATGTGGACTCATTGAGCCAAGGGTATCTCTCTATAAGAAGAGCAGGTATCTAAAGTCATAACAATGTCAAATGCATCACTATTCTCTCAGCGGGGGAAGATGTCCTGATCAATTATTAACTACATTTGTAGTGTGCCTCAGAATAAAATTTATCTCCACATATACTAGTGATTGAAATTATAAGCCATCATGAGTTAAGATCAGTGTGTTTCAAAGTCTCTATATGAGGCTCGTACCATTTCTATTTTGCACAATTTTATAGGGATATCAAAATAAATGAATCATTTTGACAATAGTCTGGCAAAGAGTATTTTATTTTCTGAAATACTTCTTCAGAATAATATTGTTCTAGAAGTCCCTCATGCGCCTGAAAGACCCAATGGTGGAGTTGTAGCCCCCCCAGTCATTGTATTTCCTGTACTCCCCGGGTCTCATGAAGTACTGTCGGCCTTTGTAGTTGGGCTGTTCATAGAAGATCCAGTAACCATCCATCACTTGGCAGGAGTGAATGTCACGGTTACGGAAACGATCGTAGACGGAGGGACAGTCGTCCATGAATTCCATCGTCTGTCCTCCAAAGTCAGGCCTCTCGTAAATCTTCATCCTGTAGTTGTTCCCTCGGTACTGGAATGAAGGATAAAAACATGTCAAAGGTGCCTACATTAATAAAGAGATTATACCAAGCAAGTGGTAGCAAGCCCCAGTAATGATCAATTATAAATTACATTTCCAATATAGCGTTAATGAAGTCAAAGGAGCAAAGTGTATTTCTAGGAAAGAACTGCAGATGCTGGTTTAAATCGAAGGTAGACACAAAATGCTGGAGTAACTCAGCTGGTCAGGCAGCATCTCTGGAGAGAAGGAATGGGTGACGATTCGGGTCGAGACCCTTCTTCAGACTGATGTCAGGGGAGGGGGCGGGACAAAGATGGAATGTAGTTGGAGACAGGAAGACTAGTGGGAGAACTGGGAAGGGAGAGGGGATTGAGAGGGAAAGCAAGGGCTATCTGAAGTTAGAGAAGTCAATGTTCATACCGCTGGGGTGTAAACTACCCAAGCAAAATATGAGGTGCTGTTCCTCCAATTTGCGCTGGGCCTAACTCCGACAATGGAGGAGGCCCAGGACAGAAAGGTCAGATTGGGAATGGGAGGGGGCGTTAAAGTGTTTAGCATCCAGGAGATCAGGTTGGTTAAGACGGACTGAGCGGAGGTGTTCAGCGAAACGATCGCCGAGCCTGCGCTTGGTCTCGCCGATATACAGGAGTCCACACCTGGAACAGCGGATACAGTAGATGAGGTTGGAGGAGGTGCAGGTGAACCTCTGTCTCACCTGGAAAGACTGTCGGGGTCCTTGGATGGAGTTGAGGGGGGAGGTAAAGGGACAGGTGTTGCATCTTCTGCAGTTGCAGGGGAAAGTGCCTGGGCAGGGGGTGTTTTAGGTGGGAAGGGATGAGTTGACCAGGGAGTTACGGAGGGAACGGTCTCTGCGGAACGCAGAGAGGTGTGGAGATGGGAAGATGTGGCCAGTAGTGGGCTCCCGTTGGAGGTGGCGAAAGTGTTGGAGGATTATATGTTGTATGCGACGGCTGATGGGGTGGAAGGTGAGGACAAGGGGGACTCTGTCCTTGTTACGAATGGGGGGAGGGGGAGCAAGAGCGGAGCTGCGGGATATCGAGGAGGAAGTGTGTCTCTCCATGGACAGCAGATAAACTATGAACAATCATGGTTTAACATCAATGTGGTTCACAGTCTCAACATGAGGCTGTTGAGAATTTCATGAATATATAAAAGAAAATACATTTTGACTAATAATCACATGGACGTGGGGTGGCACAGTAGTGTGGGGTGGCCACACAGTGGCATAACGGTAGAGTTGCTGCCTCACAGCACCAGGGACCCGGGTTCGATCCCGACTACGGGCGCTGTCTGTACGGAATTTGTACGCTCTCCCTGTGACTGCGTGGGTTTTCTCCAGGTGCTTCAGTTTCCTCCCACACTCCAAAGACGTACAGGTCCATAGGTTCATTGGCTTTGGCTAAAATTGTAATTTGTTCCTCGTGTGTGTGGGATAGTGTTAGTGTACCGGGTGATCGCCAGTCGGCACGTTGGGCCAATGGGCCTGTTTCTGCACTCTAAAGTAAAGTCTAAAGTAAAGTCTAAAGAAAGGTATTTTAATGCATTTTCAATATAGTCATGTGAAAATACATCTTGCAGCAATAATGTCCTGATGTGACTATGGCTCAAGGTGTCTAGGTCAGTTTATTGGCCCATGTACCGATTAAGGTTCAGTGAAACTCAGATCAGGATTCATCTTTCACCTCCCTAAAAAGTAAGATAAATGATGGAAGTATATTCTGGAGTTCTGAGGATATCATTATTAAAAAGAATGAAGCTTACAGAATTTAATTCCATTTAGACATAGCATTCAGCGACTAATGTCTAACTTTTGTTAGATGTTTAGAAATGCAGATGCTGGTTTACACCGAAGATGGACACAAAATGCTGGAATAACTCAGTGGGACAGGCAGCATCTCTGGAGAGAAGGAATGGGTGATGTTTTGGGTCGAGACCCTTCTTCAGGTACAGACAAAGTGAACCAGGTGCCCTTGTAAGAATTTGCAGGTTGTGGGAGAGGGTAGAGGAGTAGGAATAAAAGAGTAGATGGCTCCAACATGAAGCTTCGATGGCCTCAATGAGTCAAACAACCATTCCACACTTTGACCCCACTTTGGTTCTGTGAAATTATTAAAAGGGCAAACTTCTGTAATCCAGTCTAGCGCAATTCAGTAAGTCTAGTTTAGAGATACATCATGGAAACAAGCCCACTGAGTCCGCACCGACCAGTGATCTCTGCACATTAACATTATCCTACACACACCAGCGACAATTTGCTATTTTACCAACCTACAAACCTGTACATCTTTGGAGTGTGGGAGGAAACCGAAGATCTCGGAGAAAACGCATGCAGGTCACGGGGAGAACGTACAAACTCCGTACAGACAGCGCCCATGGTCAGGATGGAACCTGGGTCTCTGACGCTGTAAGCAGCAACTCTAGCGATGAGCCACCAAGTTATGTCAATGTTTCATCATTAACCAAATGCTGCAGATATTCATGAAGATTCATGGTTCCAAAGGAAGCCATTCATCCTGTTGAGACCTTGCCAGTCAAAGTCCTTCACTGCCCAATTCCATGTTCCTGCTCTCTGTTTTATAGCACATCAAGTGACCATTTGAATGCAGTGAGAGCTTCTTTCGTTCTCTCTGTCACAACCACCCCCTCCCCTTTAGGACTGAGATGAGGAAAACCTTTTTCACCCAGAGAGGTGTGAATCTGTGGAATTCTCTGCCACAGAAGGCAGTGGAGGCCGATTCACTGGATGTTTTCAAGGGAGTGTTAGATATAGCTCTTAGGGCTAACTATATCAAGGGATATGGGGAGAAGGTAGGCACGGGTTACTGATTGTGGATGATCAGCCATGATTGATTTGAATGGCTCGATGGGCCGAATGGCCTCCTCCTGCACCTATTTTCTATGTAAGTCTCAAACCAAGGAAACAGGCCCACTAGAAAGCAACATCAGCAGGAATATGTCATTCAGTCCCTGTACCAGATTCACCACCTTCCTACGCTAACCTCACAGCCTTTCACAGCCAAACATCCACTGACCCAACACTTGATTCACTGGATGGATTTAAAAGAGAGTTAGATAGAGCTCTGGGGGCTAGTGGAATCAAGGGATATGGGGAGAAGGCAGGCACGGGTTACTGATTGTGGATGATCAGCCGTGATCACAATGAATGGCGGTGCGTACAGGCTCGAAGGGCCAAATGGCCTCCTCCTGCACTAATTTTCTATGTTTCTATGTTTACCTCAAAATGTAAGCTGGTAAATCTAGCTAACATATCAGCATAGCAAATTAGACAACGAGAAACATTTCCCCAAGAGATTGCTCACAAAAGCCCAAATGTTAGTGATTGGTGAGCACAGTTTCAAGTGGCCTGCAACAACGATCACAGACTGTAACTCACCTGGGGGTAGGTGCGACAGGACCTGATGTTGTCGTTGAAACCCATCCAGCGCTGGTAGTCAGGATACTCCCCCCTGTTCAGGACATACTGGTACCCCATGTAGTTGGGTCTCTCGTACGCCACCCACCAGTCACTGTCCACACGGATGGAGTTACAGCGGCTGAAGTAAGAGGACAGATCAGCACAGTCAGTGCTGCACTCATAGTGCCGGCCCTGGAAGTTCCTGTCCTCGTAGAAGATGATCTGTGGGGAGAAATAACATAGTTTGGGTCAGATTAGGAGGGGCACGATGTTTAAAGTATACTTCCCCAAATCAGATTTCCTCTTGCCTTTCCCATTTTAGTTCACAGTCAGTACCAATCTGTAGACTGCTGGTAGCTACAATTTGCCCTTTATATATCAGATAGAAAGGCCTTTCCAGCAATACCTTTGTAATGTAAATGATGCAGAACACAGGGTCAGATGAAAAAGCACAATATATAACACATGAATGCTGAAAAAGCAGCTGAGAGTACCTGATGCGTTTATTTTTCTTTTTGCAGCCACATCATTGTATATAAGCCTTTATCGTTTGACACTGGGAAATATTCTAGATTCTCAATAAAAAGGCACTGTGCTCAGATGTGTCATTGGATCATAGAAGTTCAGCAAGGAAACAGGCCCTTCAGCCCACAGAGTCCATACTGGCCATCAAGCACTCCTTTGCACTACAACTCCATTGATCTCATTTTATTGTGTTGGAAGGAACTGCAGATGCTGGTTTACACCAAAGATGGACACAAAATCCATTACGTTCTGGGATCACCCTTGGAATATCTGTGACAGGTTTTTCCATCCAAGTTATTGATCAGACAAATGAAGGCACAGACTGCAGATGCTGGAATCTAGCTCAAAAACCAGGTCCCTGGACGAACAGCAGGCAGTGAAGAAAGCTAATGGCATGTTGGCCTTCATAACAAGAGGATTTGAGTACTGCAGCAAAGAAATCCTTCTGCAGTTGTATAGAAACATAGAAAAACATAGAAAATAGGTGCAGGAGGAGGCCATTCGGCCCTTCGGGCCAGCACCGCCATTCATTGTGATCGTGGCTGATCATCCACATTAGGGCCCTGGTGAGACTACATCTGGAGTATTGTGTGCAGTTTTGGTCTCCTAATTTGAGGAAGGACGTCCTTGCTATTGAGGCAGTGCAGTGTAGGTTCACAATATCAATCTCCGGGATGGCGGGACTGTCATATGAGGAAAGATTTGAAAGACTGGGCTTGTATTCACTGGAATTTAGACGGATGAGAAGGGGATCTTATAGAGATGCATAAAATTATAAAACGACTGGACAAGCTAGATGCAGGGAAAATGTTCCCAATGTTGTGGGGAGTCCAGTACCAGGGGCCACAGTCTAAGAATAAGAGGAGGCCTTTTAAATCGAGGTGAGAAGAAACTTTTTCACCCAGAGAGTTGTGAATTTGTGGAATTCTCTGCCACAGAAGGCAGTGGAAGCCAATTCACTGGATGAATTTAAAAGAGAGTTAGATAGAGCTCTAGGGGCTAGTGGAATCAAGGGATATGGGGAGAAGGCAGGCACGGGTTACTGATTGTGGATGATCAGACATGATCACAATGAATGGCTTGAAGGGCAAAATGACCTCCTTCTGCACCTATTTTCTAAGTTTCTATGTTTCTATTAACTCAGCAGGTCAAGCAGCATCTGTGGCAGCATGGGGTTTAAGTTGACGATTTGGGTCGAGAAACTGCAATCTTTCCTGTTCCCTCACAGTTCAGACTCTGGAAGGAGGAGGAAGGAGATGAAGAAAAATTTCTTTAGTCAGAGAGTGGTGAATTTCTGTGAAATTTGGTGCTGGCTCGAAGGGCCGAATGGTCTCCTCCTGCACCTGTTTTCTATGCTTCTGTGTTTCTATGACTGTTTCCATGCTCTGTGACTCAATGACTCTATGACGCTCCACCCTCTAGTCTTTGACATTTCCTACCTGGAGAGGTGGAGGTTATGCACAGGTGAGTGGAACTAACTTAGGCAAAGAGTGCACAGGTGAATGAAACTAACTTAGGCAAAGTGTGTACAGGTGAATGGAACTAACTTAGGCAAAGTGTGTACAGGTGAGTGGAACTAACTTAGGCAAAGTGTGCACAGGTGAGTGGAACTAACTTAGGCAAAGTGTGTACAGGTGAATGGAACTAACAGGCTAAGAGGTTGGAATGGGCGATTTGGGCCAATGGGCCTGTTTCCATGCTGGAATATTCCTCTAACTGTGAATTTGCAGGATAGCATTTATAATTAAATTCATTGTGTCTTATTTGCATCACTTTGCTTTGCATACCAATAAAATACTTCCAGATAAACCCATGACAGTAGATTTGAAAGTTTGAAAAGGCTGATGAAGCTGACTTTCTTTTCTGTCAAAATGTCACAGCTATTACAACCATCCCTGTAACAGGTGATTCCAGTGTTATCCCTGAGAAGCGAAGGTTTATTTGCACAATGTTGACGTTGTGTTGACGTGCCAAGTTATGTTCATTAAGGACAAAATGGAGAGGGTACAGAGGAGATTTACTAGAATGTTGCCTGGGTTTCAGCACTTAAGCTACAGAGAGAGGTTGAACAGGTTGGGTCTTTATTCTTTGGAGCGTAGAAGGTTGAGGGGGGTCTTGATAGAGGTTTTTAAGAGGGACGGACAGAGTTGACGTGGGTAGGCTTTTCCCCTTGAGAGTGGGGAAGATTCCAACAAGGGGACATAACTTCAGAATTGAGGGACAAAAGTTTAGGGGTAACATGAGGGGTAACTTCTTTACTCAGAGGGTGGTGGCTGTATGGAATGGGCTTCCGGTGGAAGTGGTGGAGGCAGGCTCAATTTTATTATTTAAGAGTAAATTGGATAGGTAAATGGATGAGAGGGGATTGGAGGGTTATGGTCTGAGAGCAGGTAGATGAGACTAGGTCAGGGATAGTGGTCGGCGTGGACTGGTAGGGCCGAACGGGCCTGTTTCCGTGCTGTAGTTTTTATATGGTTATATGGTTATATGGTTAAGAGAGCTCATGGATGAATTTGTGTCATTTATGTCCATTTATTTCAAGAGGGCTACAATACATAAACAGGGATGTAATGCTGAGGCTGTATAAAGTGCTGGTCAGGCCGCATTTGGAATATTGTGAGCAGTTTTGGGCACCATACCTGAGGAAGGATGTGCTGGCTCTGGAGAGGGTCCAGAGGAGGTTTACAAGGATGATCCCAGGAGTGAGTGGGTTAACATATGATGAGCGTTTGTCAGCACTGGGCCTGTACTCACTGGAGTTTAGAAGGATGAGGGGGGACCTCATTGAAACATATAGAATTGTGAAAGGCCTGGATAGAGTGGATGTGGAGAGGATGTTTCCACTAGTGGGTGAGTCTAGGACCAGAGGTCACAGCCTCAGAATTAAAGGACGTTCCTTTAGGAAGGAGATGAGGAGGAATTTCTTTAGTCAGGGGATGGTGAATCTGTGGAATTCATTGCCACAGAAGGCTGTGGAGGCCAAGTCAGTGGAAATATTTAAGGCAGAGATAGATAGATTCTTGATTAGTATGGGTGTCTGGGGTTATGGGGAGAAGGCAGGAGAATGGGGTTAAGAGGGAAAGAGGGTTTACTGTTGTTGTTATATGCACTGTAATTAATTAAATTAAAAATTAAAAAAATAAACATTTAAGAGGGAAAGATAGATCAGAGATAGATCAGCCATGATTGAATGGTGGAGTAGACTTGATGGGCCAAATGGCCTAATTCTGCTCCTATCACTTATGGCCAGAAACCCAGCTGGTGTTTCCGATCTGGATTGTAATGAGCAGCTTGTTTGCAATGCTGGTGCCATGGGACAGTGACATGGCAGCTGGTGCAGTTCTCTCACAGCTACACCAACCCAAGCTTAGGCCCAATTATGTAAATATGGAGTCTGCATTTTCCCCCTTCAACCATTTAGCTTTCTGCTGGTGCTCAGACTTACACTCACATTCTACAAGTGTTGCCACAATCATCATGGGTCAAAAAGGTGGCAGAGTGACACAGCAGTAGAGCTGGTGCCTTACTGCGACAGAGAACCACGTTCAATCCTGACTACAGGTGCTGACTGTAGGGATTTGCACAGTTCTCCTAGTGACTGCGTGGGTTTTCTCTGGGTGTACCGGTTTCACAGGTTCAAAGATCTGTCTATTGTCACGTGTGCCAATTAAGGTACAGTGAAACTCCAATGACCATACAGCCATACTAAAAAAAAGCAACAAGACGCACAACTACATAAAAGTTAACATAAACATTCACCACAGCAGATTCCCCACATTCCTCACTGTGATGGAAGGCAATAAAGTCTAATCTACTTCCTCTTTATTCTCCTGCGGTCGGGGCAGTCGAACCATCCATCTGGGCGATCGAAGATCCCGCGTCGGGGCGATCGAAGCTCCCGCGTCGGGGCGATCGAAGCTCCCTCGTTGGGGCGGTTGAGGCTCCTGCGGCTTGGAGCTCCCAAAGTCGGTCTCTAACCAGAGGCCGCCAGCTCCGCGATGTTAAGTCCTGCAGGATCCCGCGGTTGGAGCTCAGAGGTCGATCCCCGACAGGGACCACCAGCTCCACGATGTTAAGTCCTGCAGGCTCCAGCGGTTGGAGCTCCCGAAGTCGATCTCCAGCAGAGGCCGCCAGCTCCACGATGTTAGGCCGCAGGTCAGACGGAGATACGATATGGAAAAAAATCACATCTCTGTCGAGGTAAGAGATTAAAACCCCCACATAAAACAAGCTAAAGAACACTAAAAAATACATTTAACACATATTAAAAAACAACAAAGAAGGAAGGGATGAGACAGACTGTTGGCGAGGCGCCCATTGCGGCGCCACCCGGTGGTACAGGTTTCTATCATCATTTCACAGACTTTTACTTTACTTTAGACTTTACTCGAGAGAAGCAGTCGGGGAACAGGCCCTTCGGCCCACTGAATCCGTGATTTCCGTCATTAACACATTTAGACCCATGTGTACGTTCAGTGTGCTTCATCAGGCTACTCAGACGTTTTGAGAGATCAGAGAGAGGCCTACGCCATTCAATGTGATCATGGCTGATCATTCTCAAACAGTACCCCGTTCCTGCCTTCTCCCCATACCCCCTGACTCCGCCATCCTTACGAGCTCTATCTAGCTCTCTCTTGAATGCATTCAGAGAATTGGCCTCCACTGCCCTCTGAGGCCGAGAATTCCACAGATTCACAACTCTCTGACTGAAAACGTTTTTCCTCATCTCTGTTCTAAATGGCCTACCCCTTATTTTTAAACTGTGGCCCCTTGTTCTGGACTCCCCCAACATTGGGAACATGTTTCCTGCCTCTAACGTGTCCAGCCCCTTAATAATCTTATGTTTTGATAAGATCTCCTCTCATCCTTCTAAATTCTAGTGTATACAAGCCCAGCCGCTCCAGTCTTTCAACAATAGTCAATACCTGTAGTTGAGACTTTGCACCAGATGAGGGAGGTGCTGATGGGCAGATGGAGCCAGTGCAGGGGGAAGACGGGTAGACACAGATAAGGAGAGGGGGAAAGTGCAACTGGGTCCAGGTGGGGGAAAGGATGGTGGTAAGTGGAAGCAGAAGATGTGAAGATGCCGGCATTTGAGAAGTAAGAAAGGTGTAGCCGGACAAGGGATGGATCGGCACAAAACGCTGGAGTGACCTATCGAGACAGGCAGCATCTCTGGAAAGAAGGGATGGTTGGCGTTTGGAGCCGAGACCCTTCTTCAGTGATGGGCAGTTTCTCTGTGCATTCAGTTAACATACTTATACCATGACACTATCCACATTTTTCCAAGCTCTGACTCAAACTGGAGGTAATCCTTTATCACACACTGGTTACTATAATCACTACTCTGAAGTCCATATGTTCAAACGTTCATAAGTGATAGGAGCAGAATTAGGCCATTCGGCCCATCAAGTCCACTCCGCCATTCAACCATGGCCGATCGATCTCTCCCTCTCAGCCCCATTCTCCCGCCTTCTCCCCATAGCCCCTGACACCCTGTGGCCTTGCCTTTCAACTCTATCCTTCTCAATTCCTCCTGCTCCCCCCTTGCACAAACAGTCTTGGTATGCATGCATACCAATGACTAGACTGCCCATTCAAGCTCCACTCTGCTTCTACAACAGTCATCGTTTCAACATTCAGGGAATGACCCAGCCGACCAATGAAATGTGCTGTTGCTCACTGAGATGGAACAGATCAAGTCTCACCTGGTGCCCAGTTTTTTTTAAGATTTTTTAGAGATACAGCGCAGAAACAGGCCCTTCGGCCCACCGAGTCCGCGCCGCCCAGCGATCCCCGCACACTAACACAATCCTACACACACTAAGGACAATTTTTACATTTACCCAGCCAATTAACCTACATACCTGTACGTCTTTGGAGTGTGGGAGGAAACCGAAGATCTCGGAGAAAACCCACGCAGGTCACGGGGAGAACGTACAAACTCCGTACAGACGGCGCCCGTAGTCAGGATCGAACCTGAGTCTCCGGCGATGCATTCGCTGTAAGGCAGCAACTCTACCGCTGCGCCACCGTGCCACCCGGCCCTGGTCATTGGTCCTCTCTCAATCAACAAACAAGATAGACACAAAAAGCTCGTGGCCCGGTGAAATGGAAACACTAGTGACCACAGATGCTGGAATCGTAAGTAAAACACTAAAGTGCTGGTGGAACTCAGCGGATCAGGCAGCACCAGTGGAGGGGATGGACAGACTAAAGAAGGGTCCTGACCATGATCGTCATCTGACCATTTCCATCCACTGATCTTGCATCACCCACCACTTTGTGTTTTGCCCCTGATTCCAGCATCTACACTTTTGTGGTGTCTCAGGTTGTTACTCATGAGGGGGTGTGGGAAGGAACTGCAGATGCTGGTTTTCACCGAACATAAAGACAAAAATGCTGGAGTAACTCAGCGGGTCAGGCAGCATCTCTGGAGAGAAGGAATGGCCGACGTTTCGGGTCGAGACCCTTCTTCAGACCCAACAAACAAACTACGATGTCCAGCTCCTCATTCCCCAATGTTATTCCTCCAGAAACCCAAGTGATCACAATCTGCCTGCCGTTGAGATCTGATATCAAAAGTCATTGATTGCATGTAAATCACCCGGAAATCTTCTGCCAATATGACAAGTGGTGACAAGTAACGTGGCCATATGAGCATTTCAAAAGTGAGTTTGTAGGAAGGAACTGCAGATGCTGGTTTAAACCGAAGATAGACACAAAATGCTGGAGTATCTCAGCAGGATGCTTTCAAGAGAGAGCTAGATAGATCTCTTAAAGATAGCGGAGTCAGGGGGTATGGGGAGAAGGCAGGAACGGGGTACTGATTGTGGATGATCAGCCATGATCACATTGAATGGCGGTGCTGGCTCAAAGGGCCGAATGGCCTCCTCCTGCACCTATTGTCTATTGTCTATTGGGACAGGCAGCATCTCTGGAGAGAAGGAATGGGTGACGTTTCGGGTCAAGACTCTTCGTCTGACTCCAGACTGAACCGAAACATCACACATTCCATCTCTCCAGAGATGCTGCCTGTCCCACTGAGTTACTCCAACATTTTGTCTCTATCAAAAGTAAATTTGTCCATTTTCCTGTATAAATTCTTATAGAGTAAAAGATAATTAGCAGAGATGAGGGCAGACTTTTTCCAGTGACAGGTTAGCTGGACATGAATCATTTGCTATCCAAGATTTTCCTTGCATTGCTTCCCATTGACTATGGAATACAAGCTCGGAGCGGTGGGCTTTGGTGAGGTTTAAAAGTTTGTGTTAATGTTCTCTGGTTTGTTTTGTGTGGGGGGTGGGGGAGGGGGGAGGGGGAAACGCTTTTTCAATCCCTTACCTTGCCGGAGATGCGATTGTTTTGCGGATCGTATCTCCGGTCGCTCTGCGGCCTAACATCGTGGAGCTGGAGGCCTTGCCTGGGACTGACGTTTGAGCCCCACCGCGGGGCATGGACTTACCATCTGACCCTGCGATCCCTTGCCTGGGATCGATGCTCCAACCGCGGCCTGCGGACTTTAACATCAAGGAGCTCGCAGTCTCGGGTTCAGACCGGTCGGGAGCTCCAAGCTGCACGACGTTCGACAAGCCCCGACCCGGGGTAGATCTCCCAGCATGGGGGAGCTGAGATCCCCCCCGATGCAGGAGCTTGATCGCCCCGACGAGGAAGGCCCACCGCCGGCTACGGGAATCAAGATCGTCCCGTCAACGGAAGGTTCGAGGCCCCCGACCGCTGGAGGACAAAGAAGGGAGAGATTGAACTTTTGTTCGCCTTCCATCACAGTGAGGAATGTGGAGGAGGCACTGTGGTGGATGTTCATGTTAAATGTATTTTGTGTGTCCTGTTGCTTTTTATTGGTATGACTGTACGGCAAATGAAATTCCTCGTATGTTGCAAAACATACTTGGCTAATAAAGTATGATTGTGATTGTGATAAATGGAATTTATCTCAAACACGTGTAAAGTATTGCACTTTGCTTAGTTAAACGCAAAGATACTAGAGGAGCAAGATGGGCCACTCCGTCTAAATCGCCTATACTGAAGTGTAGTACGCAAAGGAGCGTGACGTCCGCCATTTTAGTAAGCAAAGCCCACCGTTCGCTCTGCCTCTCGCAGTGTAATCAGTGTTTTGGGGGAACAGTGTGTGTGATGATCCCATTAAAATACTGGACTTATCTCATCTATCAACTCACAGATTTTTGTTTTTAAATGTTTCTGCAAGTTTCTGCCTACTAAAATGGCGCCGTAACATACTACGTTTTTTAGGGTCGAGTAGTCTATCTTGCTCTGCTCTATTATCTTTGGTTAAACTGTGGCAGAAATTAACTTAGAGGGAAATTAAAGGAAAAGCGGAGACTTCGAGGTTTGCTTCAAGAGACTTTATTGCATGATATCATGGAGAGATGGTGGCAGTTAACTGCACACCAGTTCTCTGACTTCACAGCACGTCAAGGCATCACGTACACAGCAAGAGTGTTACCGAAGAAACCAAGTGGTACAAGTATATAATTCAGTCTGAAGAAGGGTCTCGACCCGAAACGTCACCCATTCCTTCTCTCCCGAGATGCTGCCTGACCCACTGAGTTGCTCCAGCATTTTGTGTCTACCAAGTGGTACAAGTATATAATTCCCTGAAAGTGCTGGCAGGGGGAGATAATGAAGATATCATTCAGCACGTTTTCCATCATTGGTCAGTGCATTGTGTGCAGGATTTGGGACATTGTGTTAAAGTTGTGCAGGTCGTCAGTGAGACCACACCGAGAACATTGGCTCGATTCTAGTCTTCAGCTATAAGGCCACAAGGTCATAAGGAATAGTTGTAGAATTAGGCCATTCGGCCCATCAAGTCTACTCCGCCATTCAATGATGGCTGATCTATCTCTCCCTCCTAACCCCATTCTCCTGCCTTCTCCCCATAACCTCTGACACCCGTACTAATCAAATGGCTCAAGCACAAGCAAATATGATTGGTGTTAAGGTTATATTCGCGCTATTAGACAATAAAACACATTAGTCACCTTAAGTAAGTAACAAACCTTTTTACCAACACATGCGGGTGTGGGAGAGCAGCCCCGAGTATGGCTACATACTCGCTGTCCATCATGGTCCCACTCAAAGGTACGATATAAAGCTGTGCTTATTTTTACCTGGGGGGAGGTTCCTACCTATTTCATCATCAGCACCTTTAAAGCCCCCCTCGTGCTAGGACCAGCTTGGACCAGTTCAGACCTGTTCGGACCTGATCCTCTACATGTACAGTTCCGAAACTCCTTCATTAGCCTATCTCAAGCTAATAATAACGACCTTATTCTGGGACTTTAGTCTTTATTTTGGAAGTTTTCCATTAAAGAATGGAACATATGTATTCATTCTGCCACAGGTTTGACATAGTGCTGCAACTGGTAACACTACTGCCTCAGAGTTGTCTGTGTGGAGTTTGTACATCCTCTCCATGACCCCTGAATGAGGGGGGACCCCATTGAAATATACAGAATAGTGAAAGGCCTGGATAGAGTGGGTATGGAGAGGATGTTTCCACTAGTGGGAGAGTCTGGGACCAGAGGTATTAGTCTCAGAATTAAAGGACGTTCCCTTAGGAAGAAGCTGAGGAGGACTTTCCTTTGTCAGAGGGTGGTGAATCTGTGGAATTCTTTGCCACTGAAGGCCGTGGGGGCCAAGTCAATGGATATTTTGAAGGCAGAGAGAGATAGATTCTTCATCCGCACTCGTGTCAGGGGTTAAGGGGAGAATTGGGTTAGGAGGGAGAGATAGATCAGCCATGATTGAATGGCAGAGTACACTTGATGGGCCGAATGGCCTAATTCTGCTCCTATCACTTATGACCTTATGACCCTGTGGGTTCTGTCCAGGTGTTCTGCTTTCCTTCAATATCTCAAAGATACATTACAAAATGACCCCAAGTGTGTATGTGAGTTAAATCCGGGAAGAAATGATGAGAATGTGTGGACTTTCCTGAAAATGGGATGAATGTAGGATTAGTCTAAATGGGTGGATAATGGTCAATGTGGACTCATTGAGCCAAGGGTATCTCTCTATAAGAAGAGCAGGTATCTAAAGTCATAACAATGTCAAATGCATCACTATTCTCTCAGCGGGGGAAGATGTCCTGATCAATTATTAACTACATTTGTAGTGTGCCTCAGAATAAAATTTATCTCCACATATACTAGTGATTGAAATTATAAGCCATCATGAGTTAAGATCAGTGTGTTTCAAAGTCTCTATATGAGGCTCGTACCATTTCTATTTTGCACAATTTTATAGGGATATCAAAATAAATGAATCATTTTGACAATAGTCTGGCAAAGAGTATTTTATTTTCTGAAATACTTCTTCAGAATAATATTGTTCTAGAAGTCCCTCATGCGCCTGAAAGACCCAATGGTGGAGTTGTAGCCCCCCCAGTCATTGTATTTCCTGTACTCCCCGGGTCTCATGAAGTACTGTCGGCCTTTGTAGTTGGGCTGTTCATAGAAGATCCAGTAACCATCCATCACTTGGCAGGAGTGAATGTCACGGTTACGGAAACGATCGTAGACGGAGGGACAGTCGTCCATGAATTCCATCGTCTGTCCTCCAAAGTCAGGCCTCTCGTAAATCTTCATCCTGTAGTTGTTCCCTCGGTACTGGAATGAAGGATAAAAACATGTCAAAGGTGCCTACATTAATAAAGAGATTATACCAAGCAAGTGGTAGCAAGCCCCAGTAATGATCAATTATAAATTACATTTCCAATATAGCGTTAATGAAGTCAAAGGAGCAAAGTGTATTTCTAGGAAAGAACTGCAGATGCTGGTTTAAATCGAAGGTAGACACAAAATGCTGGAGTAACTCAGCTGGTCAGGCAGCATCTCTGGAGAGAAGGAATGGGTGACGATTCGGGTCGAGACCCTTCTTCAGACTGATGTCAGGGGAGGGGGCGGGACAAAGATGGAATGTAGTTGGAGACAGGAAGACTAGTGGGAGAACTGGGAAGGGAGAGGGGATTGAGAGGGAAAGCAAGGGCTATCTGAAGTTAGAGAAGTCAATGTTCATACCGCTGGGGTGTAAACTACCCAAGCAAAATATGAGGTGCTGTTCCTCCAATTTGCGCTGGGCCTAACTCCGACAATGGAGGAGGCCCAGGACAGAAAGGTCAGATTGGGAATGGGAGGGGGCGTTAAAGTGTTTAGCATCCAGGAGATCAGGTTGGTTAAGACGGACTGAGCGGAGGTGTTCAGCGAAACGATCGCCGAGCCTGCGCTTGGTCTCGCCGATATACAGGAGTCCACACCTGGAACAGCGGATACAGTAGATGAGGTTGGAGGAGGTGCAGGTGAACCTCTGTCTCACCTGGAAAGACTGTCGGGGTCCTTGGATGGAGTTGAGGGGGGAGGTAAAGGGACAGGTGTTGCATCTTCTGCAGTTGCAGGGGAAAGTGCCTGGGCAGGGGGTGTTTTAGGTGGGAAGGGATGAGTTGACCAGGGAGTTACGGAGGGAACGGTCTCTGCGGAACGCAGAGAGGTGTGGAGATGGGAAGATGTGGCCAGTAGTGGGCTCCCGTTGGAGGTGGCGAAAGTGTTGGAGGATTATATGTTGTATGCGACGGCTGATGGGGTGGAAGGTGAGGACAAGGGGGACTCTGTCCTTGTTACGAATGGGGGGAGGGGGAGCAAGAGCGGAGCTGCGGGATATCGAGGAGGAAGTGTGTCTCTCCATGGACAGCAGATAAACTATGAACAATCATGGTTTAACATCAATGTGGTTCACAGTCTCAACATGAGGCTGTTGAGAATTTCATGAATATATAAAAGAAAATACATTTTGACTAATAATCACATGGACGTGGGGTGGCACAGTAGTGTGGGGTGGCCACACAGTGGCATAACGGTAGAGTTGCTGCCTCACAGCACCAGGGACCCGGGTTCGATCCCGACTACGGGCGCTGTCTGTACGGAATTTGTACGCTCTCCCTGTGACTGCGTGGGTTTTCTCCAGGTGCTTCAGTTTCCTCCCACACTCCAAAGACGTACAGGTCCATAGGTTCATTGGCTTTGGCTAAAATTGTAATTTGTTCCTCGTGTGTGTGGGATAGTGTTAGTGTACCGGGTGATCGCCAGTCGGCACGTTGGGCCAATGGGCCTGTTTCTGCACTCTAAAGTAAAGTCTAAAGTAAAGTCTAAAGAAAGGTATTTTAATGCATTTTCAATATAGTCATGTGAAAATACATCTTGCAGCAATAATGTCCTGATGTGACTATGGCTCAAGGTGTCTAGGTCAGTTTATTGGCCCATGTACCGATTAAGGTTCAGTGAAACTCAGATCAGGATTCATCTTTCACCTCCCTAAAAAGTAAGATAAATGATGGAAGTATATTCTGGAGTTCTGAGGATATCATTATTAAAAAGAATGAAGCTTACAGAATTTAATTCCATTTAGACATAGCATTCAGCGACTAATGTCTAACTTTTGTTAGATGTTTAGAAATGCAGATGCTGGTTTACACCGAAGATGGACACAAAATGCTGGAATAACTCAGTGGGACAGGCAGCATCTCTGGAGAGAAGGAATGGGTGATGTTTTGGGTCGAGACCCTTCTTCAGGTACAGACAAAGTGAACCAGGTGCCCTTGTAAGAATTTGCAGGTTGTGGGAGAGGGTAGAGGAGTAGGAATAAAAGAGTAGATGGCTCCAACATGAAGCTTCGATGGCCTCAATGAGTCAAACAACCATTCCACACTTTGACCCCACTTTGGTTCTGTGAAATTATTAAAAGGGCAAACTTCTGTAATCCAGTCTAGCGCAATTCAGTAAGTCTAGTTTAGAGATACATCATGGAAACAAGCCCACTGAGTCCGCACCGACCAGTGATCTCTGCACATTAACATTATCCTACACACACCAGCGACAATTTGCTATTTTACCAACCTACAAACCTGTACATCTTTGGAGTGTGGGAGGAAACCGAAGATCTCGGAGAAAACGCATGCAGGTCACGGGGAGAACGTACAAACTCCGTACAGACAGCGCCCATGGTCAGGATGGAACCTGGGTCTCTGACGCTGTAAGCAGCAACTCTAGCGATGAGCCACCAAGTTATGTCAATGTTTCATCATTAACCAAATGCTGCAGATATTCATGAAGATTCATGGTTCCAAAGGAAGCCATTCATCCTGTTGAGACCTTGCCAGTCAAAGTCCTTCACTGCCCAATTCCATGTTCCTGCTCTCTGTTTTATAGCACATCAAGTGACCATTTGAATGCAGTGAGAGCTTCTTTCGTTCTCTCTGTCACAACCACCCCCTCCCCTTTAGGACTGAGATGAGGAAAACCTTTTTCACCCAGAGAGGTGTGAATCTGTGGAATTCTCTGCCACAGAAGGCAGTGGAGGCCGATTCACTGGATGTTTTCAAGGGAGTGTTAGATATAGCTCTTAGGGCTAACTATATCAAGGGATATGGGGAGAAGGTAGGCACGGGTTACTGATTGTGGATGATCAGCCATGATTGATTTGAATGGCTCGATGGGCCGAATGGCCTCCTCCTGCACCTATTTTCTATGTAAGTCTCAAACCAAGGAAACAGGCCCACTAGAAAGCAACATCAGCAGGAATATGTCATTCAGTCCCTGTACCAGATTCACCACCTTCCTACGCTAACCTCACAGCCTTTCACAGCCAAACATCCACTGACCCAACACTTGATTCACTGGATGGATTTAAAAGAGAGTTAGATAGAGCTCTGGGGGCTAGTGGAATCAAGGGATATGGGGAGAAGGCAGGCACGGGTTACTGATTGTGGATGATCAGCCGTGATCACAATGAATGGCGGTGCGTACAGGCTCGAAGGGCCAAATGGCCTCCTCCTGCACTAATTTTCTATGTTTCTATGTTTACCTCAAAATGTAAGCTGGTAAATCTAGCTAACATATCAGCATAGCAAATTAGACAACGAGAAACATTTCCCCAAGAGATTGCTCACAAAAGCCCAAATGTTAGTGATTGGTGAGCACAGTTTCAAGTGGCCTGCAACAACGATCACAGACTGTAACTCACCTGGGGGTAGGTGCGACAGGACCTGATGTTGTCGTTGAAACCCATCCAGCGCTGGTAGTCAGGATACTCCCCCCTGTTCAGGACATACTGGTACCCCATGTAGTTGGGTCTCTCGTACGCCACCCACCAGTCACTGTCCACACGGATGGAGTTACAGCGGCTGAAGTAAGAGGACAGATCAGCACAGTCAGTGCTGCACTCATAGTGCCGGCCCTGGAAGTTCCTGTCCTCGTAGAAGATGATCTGTGGGGAGAAATAACATAGTTTGGGTCAGATTAGGAGGGGCACGATGTTTAAAGTATACTTCCCCAAATCAGATTTCCTCTTGCCTTTCCCATTTTAGTTCACAGTCAGTACCAATCTGTAGACTGCTGGTAGCTACAATTTGCCCTTTATATATCAGATAGAAAGGCCTTTCCAGCAATACCTTTGTAATGTAAATGATGCAGAACACAGGGTCAGATGAAAAAGCACAATATATAACACATGAATGCTGAAAAAGCAGCTGAGAGTACCTGATGCGTTTATTTTTCTTTTTGCAGCCACATCATTGTATATAAGCCTTTATCGTTTGACACTGGGAAATATTCTAGATTCTCAATAAAAAGGCACTGTGCTCAGATGTGTCATTGGATCATAGAAGTTCAGCAAGGAAACAGGCCCTTCAGCCCACAGAGTCCATACTGGCCATCAAGCACTCCTTTGCACTACAACTCCATTGATCTCATTTTATTGTGTTGGAAGGAACTGCAGATGCTGGTTTACACCAAAGATGGACACAAAATCCATTACGTTCTGGGATCACCCTTGGAATATCTGTGACAGGTTTTTCCATCCAAGTTATTGATCAGACAAATGAAGGCACAGACTGCAGATGCTGGAATCTAGCTCAAAAACCAGGTCCCTGGACGAACAGCAGGCAGTGAAGAAAGCTAATGGCATGTTGGCCTTCATAACAAGAGGATTTGAGTACTGCAGCAAAGAAATCCTTCTGCAGTTGTATAGAAACATAGAAAAACATAGAAAATAGGTGCAGGAGGAGGCCATTCGGCCCTTCGGGCCAGCACCGCCATTCATTGTGATCGTGGCTGATCATCCACATTAGGGCCCTGGTGAGACTACATCTGGAGTATTGTGTGCAGTTTTGGTCTCCTAATTTGAGGAAGGACGTCCTTGCTATTGAGGCAGTGCAGTGTAGGTTCACAATATCAATCTCCGGGATGGCGGGACTGTCATATGAGGAAAGATTTGAAAGACTGGGCTTGTATTCACTGGAATTTAGACGGATGAGAAGGGGATCTTATAGAGATGCATAAAATTATAAAACGACTGGACAAGCTAGATGCAGGGAAAATGTTCCCAATGTTGTGGGGAGTCCAGTACCAGGGGCCACAGTCTAAGAATAAGAGGAGGCCTTTTAAATCGAGGTGAGAAGAAACTTTTTCACCCAGAGAGTTGTGAATTTGTGGAATTCTCTGCCACAGAAGGCAGTGGAAGCCAATTCACTGGATGAATTTAAAAGAGAGTTAGATAGAGCTCTAGGGGCTAGTGGAATCAAGGGATATGGGGAGAAGGCAGGCACGGGTTACTGATTGTGGATGATCAGACATGATCACAATGAATGGCTTGAAGGGCAAAATGACCTCCTTCTGCACCTATTTTCTAAGTTTCTATGTTTCTATTAACTCAGCAGGTCAAGCAGCATCTGTGGCAGCATGGGGTTTAAGTTGACGATTTGGGTCGAGAAACTGCAATCTTTCCTGTTCCCTCACAGTTCAGACTCTGGAAGGAGGAGGAAGGAGATGAAGAAAAATTTCTTTAGTCAGAGAGTGGTGAATTTCTGTGAAATTTGGTGCTGGCTCGAAGGGCCGAATGGTCTCCTCCTGCACCTGTTTTCTATGCTTCTGTGTTTCTATGACTGTTTCCATGCTCTGTGACTCAATGACTCTATGACGCTCCACCCTCTAGTCTTTGACATTTCCTACCTGGAGAGGTGGAGGTTATGCACAGGTGAGTGGAACTAACTTAGGCAAAGAGTGCACAGGTGAATGAAACTAACTTAGGCAAAGTGTGTACAGGTGAATGGAACTAACTTAGGCAAAGTGTGTACAGGTGAGTGGAACTAACTTAGGCAAAGTGTGCACAGGTGAGTGGAACTAACTTAGGCAAAGTGTGTACAGGTGAATGGAACTAACAGGCTAAGAGGTTGGAATGGGCGATTTGGGCCAATGGGCCTGTTTCCATGCTGGAATATTCCTCTAACTGTGAATTTGCAGGATAGCATTTATAATTAAATTCATTGTGTCTTATTTGCATCACTTTGCTTTGCATACCAATAAAATACTTCCAGATAAACCCATGACAGTAGATTTGAAAGTTTGAAAAGGCTGATGAAGCTGACTTTCTTTTCTGTCAAAATGTCACAGCTATTACAACCATCCCTGTAACAGGTGATTCCAGTGTTATCCCTGAGAAGCGAAGGTTTATTTGCACAATGTTGACGTTGTGTTGACGTGCCAAGTTATGTTCATTAAGGACAAAATGGAGAGGGTACAGAGGAGATTTACTAGAATGTTGCCTGGGTTTCAGCACTTAAGCTACAGAGAGAGGTTGAACAGGTTGGGTCTTTATTCTTTGGAGCGTAGAAGGTTGAGGGGGGTCTTGATAGAGGTTTTTAAGAGGGACGGACAGAGTTGACGTGGGTAGGCTTTTCCCCTTGAGAGTGGGGAAGATTCCAACAAGGGGACATAACTTCAGAATTGAGGGACAAAAGTTTAGGGGTAACATGAGGGGTAACTTCTTTACTCAGAGGGTGGTGGCTGTATGGAATGGGCTTCCGGTGGAAGTGGTGGAGGCAGGCTCAATTTTATTATTTAAGAGTAAATTGGATAGGTAAATGGATGAGAGGGGATTGGAGGGTTATGGTCTGAGAGCAGGTAGATGAGACTAGGTCAGGGATAGTGGTCGGCGTGGACTGGTAGGGCCGAACGGGCCTGTTTCCGTGCTGTAGTTTTTATATGGTTATATGGTTATATGGTTAAGAGAGCTCATGGATGAATTTGTGTCATTTATGTCCATTTATTTCAAGAGGGCTACAATACATAAACAGGGATGTAATGCTGAGGCTGTATAAAGTGCTGGTCAGGCCGCATTTGGAATATTGTGAGCAGTTTTGGGCACCATACCTGAGGAAGGATGTGCTGGCTCTGGAGAGGGTCCAGAGGAGGTTTACAAGGATGATCCCAGGAGTGAGTGGGTTAACATATGATGAGCGTTTGTCAGCACTGGGCCTGTACTCACTGGAGTTTAGAAGGATGAGGGGGGACCTCATTGAAACATATAGAATTGTGAAAGGCCTGGATAGAGTGGATGTGGAGAGGATGTTTCCACTAGTGGGTGAGTCTAGGACCAGAGGTCACAGCCTCAGAATTAAAGGACGTTCCTTTAGGAAGGAGATGAGGAGGAATTTCTTTAGTCAGGGGATGGTGAATCTGTGGAATTCATTGCCACAGAAGGCTGTGGAGGCCAAGTCAGTGGAAATATTTAAGGCAGAGATAGATAGATTCTTGATTAGTATGGGTGTCTGGGGTTATGGGGAGAAGGCAGGAGAATGGGGTTAAGAGGGAAAGAGGGTTTACTGTTGTTGTTATATGCACTGTAATTAATTAAATTAAAAATTAAAAAAATAAACATTTAAGAGGGAAAGATAGATCAGAGATAGATCAGCCATGATTGAATGGTGGAGTAGACTTGATGGGCCAAATGGCCTAATTCTGCTCCTATCACTTATGGCCAGAAACCCAGCTGGTGTTTCCGATCTGGATTGTAATGAGCAGCTTGTTTGCAATGCTGGTGCCATGGGACAGTGACATGGCAGCTGGTGCAGTTCTCTCACAGCTACACCAACCCAAGCTTAGGCCCAATTATGTAAATATGGAGTCTGCATTTTCCCCCTTCAACCATTTAGCTTTCTGCTGGTGCTCAGACTTACACTCACATTCTACAAGTGTTGCCACAATCATCATGGGTCAAAAAGGTGGCAGAGTGACACAGCAGTAGAGCTGGTGCCTTACTGCGACAGAGAACCACGTTCAATCCTGACTACAGGTGCTGACTGTAGGGATTTGCACAGTTCTCCTAGTGACTGCGTGGGTTTTCTCTGGGTGTACCGGTTTCACAGGTTCAAAGATCTGTCTATTGTCACGTGTGCCAATTAAGGTACAGTGAAACTCCAATGACCATACAGCCATACTAAAAAAAAGCAACAAGACGCACAACTACATAAAAGTTAACATAAACATTCACCACAGCAGATTCCCCACATTCCTCACTGTGATGGAAGGCAATAAAGTCTAATCTACTTCCTCTTTATTCTCCTGCGGTCGGGGCAGTCGAACCATCCATCTGGGCGATCGAAGATCCCGCGTCGGGGCGATCGAAGCTCCCGCGTCGGGGCGATCGAAGCTCCCTCGTTGGGGCGGTTGAGGCTCCTGCGGCTTGGAGCTCCCAAAGTCGGTCTCTAACCAGAGGCCGCCAGCTCCGCGATGTTAAGTCCTGCAGGATCCCGCGGTTGGAGCTCAGAGGTCGATCCCCGACAGGGACCACCAGCTCCACGATGTTAAGTCCTGCAGGCTCCAGCGGTTGGAGCTCCCGAAGTCGATCTCCAGCAGAGGCCGCCAGCTCCACGATGTTAGGCCGCAGGTCAGACGGAGATACGATATGGAAAAAAATCACATCTCTGTCGAGGTAAGAGATTAAAACCCCCACATAAAACAAGCTAAAGAACACTAAAAAATACATTTAACACATATTAAAAAACAACAAAGAAGGAAGGGATGAGACAGACTGTTGGCGAGGCGCCCATTGCGGCGCCACCCGGTGGTACAGGTTTCTATCATCATTTCACAGACTTTTACTTTACTTTAGACTTTACTCGAGAGAAGCAGTCGGGGAACAGGCCCTTCGGCCCACTGAATCCGTGATTTCCGTCATTAACACATTTAGACCCATGTGTACGTTCAGTGTGCTTCATCAGGCTACTCAGACGTTTTGAGAGATCAGAGAGAGGCCTACGCCATTCAATGTGATCATGGCTGATCATTCTCAAACAGTACCCCGTTCCTGCCTTCTCCCCATACCCCCTGACTCCGCCATCCTTACGAGCTCTATCTAGCTCTCTCTTGAATGCATTCAGAGAATTGGCCTCCACTGCCCTCTGAGGCCGAGAATTCCACAGATTCACAACTCTCTGACTGAAAACGTTTTTCCTCATCTCTGTTCTAAATGGCCTACCCCTTATTTTTAAACTGTGGCCCCTTGTTCTGGACTCCCCCAACATTGGGAACATGTTTCCTGCCTCTAACGTGTCCAGCCCCTTAATAATCTTATGTTTTGATAAGATCTCCTCTCATCCTTCTAAATTCTAGTGTATACAAGCCCAGCCGCTCCAGTCTTTCAACAATAGTCAATACCTGTAGTTGAGACTTTGCACCAGATGAGGGAGGTGCTGATGGGCAGATGGAGCCAGTGCAGGGGGAAGACGGGTAGACACAGATAAGGAGAGGGGGAAAGTGCAACTGGGTCCAGGTGGGGGAAAGGATGGTGGTAAGTGGAAGCAGAAGATGTGAAGATGCCGGCATTTGAGAAGTAAGAAAGGTGTAGCCGGACAAGGGATGGATCGGCACAAAACGCTGGAGTGACCTATCGAGACAGGCAGCATCTCTGGAAAGAAGGGATGGTTGGCGTTTGGAGCCGAGACCCTTCTTCAGTGATGGGCAGTTTCTCTGTGCATTCAGTTAACATACTTATACCATGACACTATCCACATTTTTCCAAGCTCTGACTCAAACTGGAGGTAATCCTTTATCACACACTGGTTACTATAATCACTACTCTGAAGTCCATATGTTCAAACGTTCATAAGTGATAGGAGCAGAATTAGGCCATTCGGCCCATCAAGTCCACTCCGCCATTCAACCATGGCCGATCGATCTCTCCCTCTCAGCCCCATTCTCCCGCCTTCTCCCCAGAGCCCCTGACACCCTGTGGCCTTGCCTTTCAACTCTATCCTTCTCAATTCCTCCTGCTCCCCCCTTGCACAAACAGTCTTGGTATGCATGCATACCAATGACTAGACTGCCCATTCAAGCTCCACTCTGCTTCTACAACAGTCATCGTTTCAACATTCAGGGAATGACCCAGCCGACCAATGAAATGTGCTGTTGCTCACTGAGATGGAACAGATCAAGTCTCACCTGGTGCCCAGTTTTTTTTAAGATTTTTTAGAGATACAGCGCAGAAACAGGCCCTTCGGCCCACCGAGTCCGCGCCGCCCAGCGATCCCCGCACACTAACACAATCCTACACACACTAAGGACAATTTTTACATTTACCCAGCCAATTAACCTACATACCTGTACGTCTTTGGAGTGTGGGAGGAAACCGAAGATCTCGGAGAAAACCCACGCAGGTCACGGGGAGAACGTACAAACTCCGTACAGACGGCGCCCGTAGTCAGGATCGAACCTGAGTCTCCGGCGATGCATTCGCTGTAAGGCAGCAACTCTACCGCTGCGCCACCGTGCCACCCGGCCCTGGTCATTGGTCCTCTCTCAATCAACAAACAAGATAGACACAAAAAGCTCGTGGCCCGGTGAAATGGAAACACTAGTGACCACAGATGCTGGAATCGTAAGTAAAACACTAAAGTGCTGGTGGAACTCAGCGGATCAGGCAGCACCAGTGGAGGGGATGGACAGACTAAAGAAGGGTCCTGACCATGATCGTCATCTGACCATTTCCATCCACTGATCTTGCATCACCCACCACTTTGTGTTTTGCCCCTGATTCCAGCATCTACACTTTTGTGGTGTCTCAGGTTGTTACTCATGAGGGGGTGTGGGAAGGAACTGCAGATGCTGGTTTTCACCGAACATAAAGACAAAAATGCTGGAGTAACTCAGCGGGTCAGGCAGCATCTCTGGAGAGAAGGAATGGCCGACGTTTCGGGTCGAGACCCTTCTTCAGACCCAACAAACAAACTACGATGTCCAGCTCCTCATTCCCCAATGTTATTCCTCCAGAAACCCAAGTGATCACAATCTGCCTGCCGTTGAGATCTGATATCAAAAGTCATTGATTGCATGTAAATCACCCGGAAATCTTCTGCCAATATGACAAGTGGTGACAAGTAACGTGGCCATATGAGCATTTCAAAAGTGAGTTTGTAGGAAGGAACTGCAGATGCTGGTTTAAACCGAAGATAGACACAAAATGCTGGAGTATCTCAGCAGGATGCTTTCAAGAGAGAGCTAGATAGATCTCTTAAAGATAGCGGAGTCAGGGGGTATGGGGAGAAGGCAGGAACGGGGTACTGATTGTGGATGATCAGCCATGATCACATTGAATGGCGGTGCTGGCTCAAAGGGCCGAATGGCCTCCTCCTGCACCTATTGTCTATTGTCTATTGGGACAGGCAGCATCTCTGGAGAGAAGGAATGGGTGACGTTTCGGGTCAAGACTCTTCGTCTGACTCCAGACTGAACCGAAACATCACACATTCCATCTCTCCAGAGATGCTGCCTGTCCCACTGAGTTACTCCAACATTTTGTCTCTATCAAAAGTAAATTTGTCCATTTTCCTGTATAAATTCTTATAGAGTAAAAGATAATTAGCAGAGATGAGGGCAGACTTTTTCCAGTGACAGGTTAGCTGGACATGAATCATTTGCTATCCAAGATTTTCCTTGCATTGCTTCCCATTGACTATGGAATACAAGCTCGGAGCGGTGGGCTTTGGTGAGGTTTAAAAGTTTGTGTTAATGTTCTCTGGTTTGTTTTGTGTGGGGGGTGGGGGAGGGGGGAGGGGGAAACGCTTTTTCAATCCCTTACCTTGCCGGAGATGCGATTGTTTTGCGGATCGTATCTCCGGTCGCTCTGCGGCCTAACATCGTGGAGCTGGAGGCCTTGCCTGGGACTGACGTTTGAGCCCCACCGCGGGGCATGGACTTACCATCTGACCCTGCGATCCCTTGCCTGGGATCGATGCTCCAACCGCGGCCTGCGGACTTTAACATCAAGGAGCTCGCAGTCTCGGGTTCAGACCGGTCGGGAGCTCCAAGCTGCACGACGTTCGACAAGCCCCGACCCGGGGTAGATCTCCCAGCGTGGGGGAGCTGAGATCCCCCCCGATGCAGGAGCTTGATCGCCCCGACGAGGAAGGCCCACCGCCGGCTACGGGAATCAAGATCGTCCCGTCAACGGAAGGTTCGAGGCCCCCGACCGCTGGAGGACAAAGAAGGGAGAGATTGAACTTTTGTTCGCCTTCCATCACAGTGAGGAATGTGGAGGAGGCACTGTGGTGGATGTTCATGTTAAATGTATTTTGTGTGTCCTGTTGCTTTTTATTGGTATGACTGTACGGCAAATGAAATTCCTCGTATGTTGCAAAACATACTTGGCTAATAAAGTATGATTGTGATTGTGATAAATGGAATTTATCTCAAACACGTGTAAAGTATTGCACTTTGCTTAGTTAAACGCAAAGATACTAGAGGAGCAAGATGGGCCACTCCGTCTAAATCGCCTATACTGAAGTGTAGTACGCAAAGGAGAATAACGTCCACCATTTTAGTAAGCAAAGCCCACCGTTCGCTCTGCCTCTCGCAGTGTAATCAGTGTTTTGGGGGAACAGTGTGTGTGATGATCCCATTAAAATACTGGACTTATCTCATCTATCAACTCACAGATTTTTGTTTTTAAATGTTTCTGCAAGTTTCTGCCTACTAAAATGGCGCCGTAACATACTACGTTTTTTAGGGTCGAGTAGTCTATCTTGCTCTGCTCTATTATCTTTGGTTAAACTGTGGCAGAAATTAACTTAGAGGGAAATTAAAGGAAAAGCGGAGACTTCGAGGTTTGCTTCAAGAGACTTTATTGCATGATATCATGGAGAGATGGTGGCAGTTAACTGCACACCAGTTCTCTGACTTCACAGCACGTCAAGGCATCACGTACACAGCAAGAGTGTTACCGAAGAAACCAAGTGGTACAAGTATATAATTCAGTCTGAAGAAGGGTCTCGACCCGAAACGTCACCCATTCCTTCTCTCCCGAGATGCTGCCTGACCCACTGAGTTGCTCCAGCATTTTGTGTCTACCAAGTGGTACAAGTATATAATTCCCTGAAAGTGCTGGCAGGGGGAGATAATGAAGATATCATTCAGCACGTTTTCCATCATTGGTCAGTGCATTGTGTGCAGGATTTGGGACATTGTGTTAAAGTTGTGCAGGTCGTCAGTGAGACCACACCGAGAACATTGGCTCGATTCTAGTCTTCAGCTATAAGGCCACAAGGTCATAAGGAATAGGTGTAGAATTAGGCCATTCGGCCCATCAAGTCTACTCCGCCATTCAATGATGGCTGATCTATCTCTCCCTCCTAACCCCATTCTCCTGCCTTCTCCCCATAACCTCTGACACCCGTACTAATCAAATGGCTCAAGCACAAGCAAATATGATTGGTGTTAAGGTTATATTCGCGCTATTAGACAATAAAACACATTAGTCACCTTAAGTAAGTAACAAACCTTTTTACCAACACATGCGGGTGTGGGAGAGCAGCCCCGAGTATGGCTACATACTCGCTGTCCATCATGGTCCCACTCAAAGGTACGATATAAAGCTGTGCTTATTTTTACCTGGGGGGAGGTTCCTACCTATTTCATCATCAGCACCTTTAAAGCCCCCCTCGTGCTAGGACCAGCTTGGACCAGTTCAGACCTGTTCGGACCTGATCCTCTACATGTACAGTTCCGAAACTCCTTCATTAGCCTATCTCAAGCTAATAATAACGACCTTATTCTGGGACTTTAGTCTTTATTTTGGAAGTTTTCCATTAAAGAATGGAACATATGTATTCATTCTGCCACAGGTTTGACATAGTGCTGCAACTGGTAACACTACTGCCTCAGAGTTGTCTGTGTGGAGTTTGTACATCC
This sequence comes from Rhinoraja longicauda, assembly GCF_053455715.1. Taxonomy (NCBI): domain Eukaryota; kingdom Metazoa; phylum Chordata; class Chondrichthyes; order Rajiformes; family Arhynchobatidae; genus Rhinoraja; species Rhinoraja longicauda. Next base: position 72,060,978 of record NC_135960.1, on the reverse strand, counting down.
TCTCCATGACCCCTGAATGAGGGGGGACCCCATTGAAATATACAGAATAGTGAAAGGCCTGGATAGAGTGGGTATGGAGAGGATGTTTCCACTAGTGGGAGAGTCTGGGACCAGAGGTATTAGTCTCAGAATTAAAGGACGTTCCCTTAGGAAGAAGCTGAGGAGGACTTTCCTTTGTCAGAGGGTGGTGAATCTGTGGAATTCTTTGCCACTGAAGGCCGTGGGGGCCAAGTCAATGGATATTTTGAAGGCAGAGAGAGATAGATTCTTCATCCGCACTCGTGTCAGGGGTTAAGGGGAGAATTGGGTTAGGAGGGAGAGATAGATCAGCCATGATTGAATGGCAGAGTACACTTGATGGGCCGAATGGCCTAATTCTGCTCCTATCACTTATGACCTTATGACCCTGTGGGTTCTGTCCAGGTGTTCTGCTTTCCTTCAATATCTCAAAGATACATTACAAAATGACCCCAAGTGTGTATGTGAGTTAAATCCGGGAAGAAATGATGAGAATGTGTGGACTTTCCTGAAAATGGGATGAATGTAGGATTAGTCTAAATGGGTGGATAATGGTCAATGTGGACTCATTGAGCCAAGGGTATCTCTCTATAAGAAGAGCAGGTATCTAAAGTCATAACAATGTCAAATGCATCACTATTCTCTCAGCGGGGGAAGATGTCCTGATCAATTATTAACTACATTTGTAGTGTGCCTCAGAATAAAATTTATCTCCACATATACTAGTGATTGAAATTATAAGCCATCATGAGTTAAGATCAGTGTGTTTCAAAGTCTCTATATGAGGCTCGTACCATTTCTATTTTGCACAATTTTATAGGGATATCAAAATAAATGAATCATTTTGACAATAGTCTGGCAAAGAGTATTTTATTTTCTGAAATACTTCTTCAGAATAATATTGTTCTAGAAGTCCCTCATGCGCCTGAAAGACCCAATGGTGGAGTTGTAGCCCCCCCAGTCATTGTATTTCCTGTACTCCCCGGGTCTCATGAAGTACTGTCGGCCTTTGTAGTTGGGCTGTTCATAGAAGATCCAGTAACCATCCATCACTTGGCAGGAGTGAATGTCACGGTTACGGAAACGATCGTAGACGGAGGGACAGTCGTCCATGAATTCCATCGTCTGTCCTCCAAAGTCAGGCCTCTCGTAAATCTTCATCCTGTAGTTGTTCCCTCGGTACTGGAATGAAGGATAAAAACATGTCAAAGGTGCCTACATTAATAAAGAGATTATACCAAGCAAGTGGTAGCAAGCCCCAGTAATGATCAATTATAAATTACATTTCCAATATAGCGTTAATGAAGTCAAAGGAGCAAAGTGTATTTCTAGGAAAGAACTGCAGATGCTGGTTTAAATCGAAGGTAGACACAAAATGCTGGAGTAACTCAGCTGGTCAGGCAGCATCTCTGGAGAGAAGGAATGGGTGACGATTCGGGTCGAGACCCTTCTTCAGACTGATGTCAGGGGAGGGGGCGGGACAAAGATGGAATGTAGTTGGAGACAGGAAGACTAGTGGGAGAACTGGGAAGGGAGAGGGGATTGAGAGGGAAAGCAAGGGCTATCTGAAGTTAGAGAAGTCAATGTTCATACCGCTGGGGTGTAAACTACCCAAGCAAAATATGAGGTGCTGTTCCTCCAATTTGCGCTGGGCCTAACTCCGACAATGGAGGAGGCCCAGGACAGAAAGGTCAGATTGGGAATGGGAGGGGGCGTTAAAGTGTTTAGCATCCAGGAGATCAGGTTGGTTAAGACGGACTGAGCGGAGGTGTTCAGCGAAACGATCGCCGAGCCTGCGCTTGGTCTCGCCGATATACAGGAGTCCACACCTGGAACAGCGGATACAGTAGATGAGGTTGGAGGAGGTGCAGGTGAACCTCTGTCTCACCTGGAAAGACTGTCGGGGTCCTTGGATGGAGTTGAGGGGGGAGGTAAAGGGACAGGTGTTGCATCTTCTGCAGTTGCAGGGGAAAGTGCCTGGGCAGGGGGTGTTTTAGGTGGGAAGGGATGAGTTGACCAGGGAGTTACGGAGGGAACGGTCTCTGCGGAACGCAGAGAGGTGTGGAGATGGGAAGATGTGGCCAGTAGTGGGCTCCCGTTGGAGGTGGCGAAAGTGTTGGAGGATTATATGTTGTATGCGACGGCTGATGGGGTGGAAGGTGAGGACAAGGGGGACTCTGTCCTTGTTACGAATGGGGGGAGGGGGAGCAAGAGCGGAGCTGCGGGATATCGAGGAGGAAGTGTGTCTCTCCATGGACAGCAGATAAACTATGAACAATCATGGTTTAACATCAATGTGGTTCACAGTCTCAACATGAGGCTGTTGAGAATTTCATGAATATATAAAAGAAAATACATTTTGACTAATAATCACATGGACGTGGGGTGGCACAGTAGTGTGGGGTGGCCACACAGTGGCATAACGGTAGAGTTGCTGCCTCACAGCACCAGGGACCCGGGTTCGATCCCGACTACGGGCGCTGTCTGTACGGAGTTTGTACGCTCTCCCTGTGACTGCGTGGGTTTTCTCCAGGTGCTTCAGTTTCCTCCCACACTCCAAAGACGTACAGGTCCATAGGTTCATTGGCTTTGGCTAAAATTGTAATTTGTTCCTCGTGTGTGTGGGATAGTGTTAGTGTACCGGGTGATCGCCAGTCGGCACGTTGGGCCAATGGGCCTGTTTCTGCACTCTAAAGTAAAGTCTAAAGTAAAGTCTAAAGAAAGGTATTTTAATGCATTTTCAATATAGTCATGTGAAAATACATCTTGCAGCAATAATGTCCTGATGTGACTATGGCTCAAGGTGTCTAGGTCAGTTTATTGGCCCATGTACCGATTAAGGTTCAGTGAAACTCAGATCAGGATTCATCTTTCACCTCCCTAAAAAGTAAGATAAATGATGGAAGTATATTCTGGAGTTCTGAGGATATCATTATTAAAAAGAATGAAGCTTACAGAATTTAATTCCATTTAGACATAGCATTCAGCGACTAATGTCTAACTTTTGTTAGATGTTTAGAAATGCAGATGCTGGTTTACACCGAAGATGGACACAAAATGCTGGAATAACTCAGTGGGACAGGCAGCATCTCTGGAGAGAAGGAATGGGTGATGTTTTGGGTCGAGACCCTTCTTCAGGTACAGACAAAGTGAACCAGGTGCCCTTGTAAGAATTTGCAGGTTGTGGGAGAGGGTAGAGGAGTAGGAATAAAAGAGTAGATGGCTCCAACATGAAGCTTCGATGGCCTCAATGAGTCAAACAACCATTCCACACTTTGACCCCACTTTGGTTCTGTGAAATTATTAAAAGGGCAAACTTCTGTAATCCAGTCTAGCGCAATTCAGTAAGTCTAGTTTAGAGATACATCATGGAAACAAGCCCACTGAGTCCGCACCGACCAGTGATCTCTGCACATTAACATTATCCTACACACACCAGCGACAATTTGCTATTTTACCAACCTACAAACCTGTACATCTTTGGAGTGTGGGAGGAAACCGAAGATCTCGGAGAAAACGCATGCAGGTCACGGGGAGAACGTACAAACTCCGTACAGACAGCGCCCATGGTCAGGATGGAACCTGGGTCTCTGACGCTGTAAGCAGCAACTCTAGCGATGAGCCACCAAGTTATGTCAATGTTTCATCATTAACCAAATGCTGCAGATATTCATGAAGATTCATGGTTCCAAAGGAAGCCATTCATCCTGTTGAGACCTTGCCAGTCAAAGTCCTTCACTGCCCAATTCCATGTTCCTGCTCTCTGTTTTATAGCACATCAAGTGACCATTTGAATGCAGTGAGAGCTTCTTTCGTTCTCTCTGTCACAACCACCCCCTCCCCTTTAGGACTGAGATGAGGAAAACCTTTTTCACCCAGAGAGGTGTGAATCTGTGGAATTCTCTGCCACAGAAGGCAGTGGAGGCCGATTCACTGGATGTTTTCAAGGGAGTGTTAGATATAGCTCTTAGGGCTAACTATATCAAGGGATATGGGGAGAAGGTAGGCACGGGTTACTGATTGTGGATGATCAGCCATGATTGATTTGAATGGCTCGATGGGCCGAATGGCCTCCTCCTGCACCTATTTTCTATGTAAGTCTCAAACCAAGGAAACAGGCCCACTAGAAAGCAACATCAGCAGGAATATGTCATTCAGTCCCTGTACCAGATTCACCACCTTCCTACGCTAACCTCACAGCCTTTCACAGCCAAACATCCACTGACCCAACACTTGATTCACTGGATGGATTTAAAAGAGAGTTAGATAGAGCTCTGGGGGCTAGTGGAATCAAGGGATATGGGGAGAAGGCAGGCACGGGTTACTGATTGTGGATGATCAGCCGTGATCACAATGAATGGCGGTGCGTACAGGCTCGAAGGGCCAAATGGCCTCCTCCTGCACTAATTTTCTATGTTTCTATGTTTACCTCAAAATGTAAGCTGGTAAATCTAGCTAACATATCAGCATAGCAAATTAGACAACGAGAAACATTTCCCCAAGAGATCGCTCACAAAAGCCCAAATGTTAGTGATTGGTGAGCACAGTTTCAAGTGGCCTGCAACAACGATCACAGACTGTAACTCACCTGGGGGTAGGTGCGACAGGACCTGATGTTGTCGTTGAAACCCATCCAGCGCTGGTAGTCAGGATACTCCCCCCTGTTCAGGACATACTGGTACCCCATGTAGTTGGGTCTCTCGTACGCCACCCACCAGTCACTGTCCACACGGATGGAGTTACAGCGGCTGAAGTAAGAGGACAGATCAGCACAGTCAGTGCTGCACTCATAGTGCCGGCCCTGGAAGTTCCTGTCCTCGTAGAAGATGATCTGTGGGGAGAAATAACATAGTTTGGGTCAGATTAGGAGGGGCACGATGTTTAAAGTATACTTCCCCAAATCAGATTTCCTCTTGCCTTTCCCATTTTAGTTCACAGTCAGTACCAATCTGTAGACTGCTGGTAGCTACAATTTGCCCTTTATATATCAGATAGAAAGGCCTTTCCAGCAATACCTTTGTAATGTAAATGATGCAGAACACAGGGTCAGAAGGAAAAGCACAACATATAACACATGAATGCTGAAAAAGCAGCTGAGAGTACCTGATGCGTTTATTTTTCTTTTTGCAGCCACATCATTGTATATAAGCCTTTATCGTTTGACACTGGGAAATATTCTAGATTCTCAATAAAAAGGCACTGTGCTCAGATGTGTCATTGGATCATAGAAGTTCAGCAAGGAAACAGGCCCTTCAGCCCACAGAGTCCATACTGGCCATCAAGCACTCCTTTGCACTACAACTCCATTGATCTCATTTTATTGTGTTGGAAGGAACTGCAGATGCTGGTTTACACCAAAGATGGACACAAAATCCATTACGTTCTGGGATCACCCTTGGAATATCTGTGACAGGTTTTTCCATCCAAGTTATTGATCAAACAAATGAAGGCACAGACTGCAGATGCTGGAATCTAGCTCAAAAACCAGGTCCCTGGACGAACAGCAGGCAGTGAAGAAAGCTAATGGCATGTTGGCCTTCATAACAAGAGGATTTGAGTACTGCAGCAAAGAAATCCTTCTGCAGTTGTATAGAAACATAGAAAAACATAGAAAATAGGTGCAGGAGGAGGCCATTCGGCCCTTCGGGCCAGCACCGCCATTCATTGTGATCGTGGCTGATCATCCACATTAGGGCCCTGGTGAGACTACATCTGGAGTATTGTGTGCAGTTTTGGTCTCCTAATTTGAGGAAGGACGTCCTTGCTATTGAGGCAGTGCAGTGTAGGTTCACAATATCAATCTCCGGGATGGCGGGACTGTCATATGAGGAAAGATTTGAAAGACTGGGCTTGTATTCACTGGAATTTAGACGGATGAGAAGGGGATCTTATAGAGATGCATAAAATTATAAAACGACTGGACAAGCTAGATGCAGGGAAAATGTTCCCAATGTTGTGGGGAGTCCAGTACCAGGGGCCACAGTCTAAGAATAAGAGGAGGCCTTTTAAATCGAGGTGAGAAGAAACTTTTTCACCCAGAGAGTTGTGAATTTGTGGAATTCTCTGCCACAGAAGGCAGTGGAAGCCAATTCACTGGATGAATTTAAAAGAGAGTTAGATAGAGCTCTAGGGGCTAGTGGAATCAAGGGATATGGGGAGAAGGCAGGCACGGGTTACTGATTGTGGATGATCAGACATGATCACAATGAATGGCTTGAAGGGCAAAATGACCTCCTTCTGCACCTATTTTCTAAGTTTCTATGTTTCTATTAACTCAGCAGGTCAAGCAGCATCTGTGGCAGCATGGGGTTTAAGTTGACGATTTGGGTCGAGAAACTGCAATCTTTCCTGTTCCCTCACAGTTCAGACTCTGGAAGGAGGAGGAAGGAGATGAAGAAAAATTTCTTTAGTCAGAGAGTGGTGAATTTCTGTGAAATTTGGTGCTGGCTCGAAGGGCCGAATGGTCTCCTCCTGCACCTGTTTTCTATGCTTCTGTGTTTCTATGACTGTTTCCATGCTCTGTGACTCAATGACTCTATGACGCTCCACCCTCTAGTCTTTGACATTTCCTACCTGGAGAGGTGGAGGTTATGCACAGGTGAGTGGAACTAACTTAGGCAAAGAGTGCACAGGTGAATGAAACTAACTTAGGCAAAGTGTGTACAGGTGAATGGAACTAACTTAGGCAAAGTGTGTACAGGTGAGTGGAACTAACTTAGGCAAAGTGTGCACAGGTGAGTGGAACTAACTTAGGCAAAGTGTGTACAGGTGAATGGAACTAACAGGCTAAGAGGTTGGAATGGGCGATTTGGGCCAATGGGCCTGTTTCCATGCTGGAATATTCCTCTAACTGTGAATTTGCAGGATAGCATTTATAATTAAATTCATTGTGTCTTATTTGCATCACTTTGCTTTGCATACCAATAAAATACTTCCAGATAAACCCATGACAGTAGATTTGAAAGTTTGAAAAGGCTGATGAAGCTGACTTTCTTTTCTGTCAAAATGTCACAGCTATTACAACCATCCCTGTAACAGGTGATTCCAGTGTTATCCCTGAGAAGCGAAGGTTTATTTGCACAATGTTGACGTTGTGTTGACGTGCCAAGTTATGTTCATTAAGGACAAAATGGAGAGGGTACAGAGGAGATTTACTAGAATGTTGCCTGGGTTTCAGCACTTAAGCTACAGAGAGAGGTTGAACAGGTTGGGTCTTTATTCTTTGGAGCGTAGAAGGTTGAGGGGGGTCTTGATAGAGGTTTTTAAGAGGGACGGACAGAGTTGACGTGGGTAGGCTTTTCCCCTTGAGAGTGGGGAAGATTCCAACAAGGGGACATAACTTCAGAATTGAGGGACAAAAGTTTAGGGGTAACATGAGGGGTAACTTCTTTACTCAGAGGGTGGTGGCTGTATGGAATGGGCTTCCGGTGGAAGTGGTGGAGGCAGGCTCAATTTTATTATTTAAGAGTAAATTGGATAGGTAAATGGATGAGAGGGGATTGGAGGGTTATGGTCTGAGAGCAGGTAGATGAGACTAGGTCAGGGATAGTGGTCGGCGTGGACTGGTAGGGCCGAACGGGCCTGTTTCCGTGCTGTAGTTTTTATATGGTTATATGGTTATATGGTTAAGAGAGCTCATGGATGAATTTGTGTCATTTATGTCCATTTATTTCAAGAGGGCTACAATACATAAACAGGGATGTAATGCTGAGGCTGTATAAAGTGCTGGTCAGGCCGCATTTGGAATATTGTGAGCAGTTTTGGGCACCATACCTGAGGAAGGATGTGCTGGCTCTGGAGAGGGTCCAGAGGAGGTTTACAAGGATGATCCCAGGAGTGAGTGGGTTAACATATGATGAGCGTTTGTCAGCACTGGGCCTGTACTCACTGGAGTTTAGAAGGATGAGGGGGGACCTCATTGAAACATATAGAATTGTGAAAGGCCTGGATAGAGTGGATGTGGAGAGGATGTTTCCACTAGTGGGTGAGTCTAGGACCAGAGGTCACAGCCTCAGAATTAAAGGACGTTCCTTTAGGAAGGAGATGAGGAGGAATTTCTTTAGTCAGGGGATGGTGAATCTGTGGAATTCATTGCCACAGAAGGCTGTGGAGGCCAAGTCAGTGGAAATATTTAAGGCAGAGATAGATAGATTCTTGATTAGTATGGGTGTCTGGGGTTATGGGGAGAAGGCAGGAGAATGGGGTTAAGAGGGAAAGAGGGTTTACTGTTGTTGTTATATGCACTGTAATTAATTAAATTAAAAATTAAAAAAATAAACATTTAAGAGGGAAAGATAGATCAGAGATAGATCAGCCATGATTGAATGGTGGAGTAGACTTGATGGGCCAAATGGCCTAATTCTGCTCCTATCACTATGGCCAGAAACCCAGCTGGTGTTTCCGATCTGGATTGTAATGAGCAGCTTGTTTGCAATGCTGGTGCCATGGGACAGTGACATGGCAGCTGGTGCAGTTCTCTCACAGCTACACCAACCCAAGCTTAGGCCCAATTATGTAAATATGGAGTCTGCATTTTCCCCCTTCAACCATTTAGCTTTCTGCTGGTGCTCAGACTTACACTCACATTCTACAAGTGTTGCCACAATCATCATGGGTCAAAAAGGTGGCAGAGTGACACAGCAGTAGAGCTGGTGCCTTACTGCGACAGAGAACTGCGTTCAATCCTGACTACAGGTGCTGACTGTAGGGATTTGCACAGTTCTCCTAGTGACTGCGTGGGTTTTCTCTGGGTGTACCGGTTTCACAGGTTCAAAGATCTGTCTATTGTCACGTGTGCCAATTAAGGTACAGTGAAACTCCAATGACCATACAGCCATACTAAAAAAAAGCAACAAGACGCACAACTACATAAAAGTTAACATAAACATTCACCACAGCAGATTCCCCACATTCCTCACTGTGATGGAAGGCAATAAAGTCTAATCTACTTCCTCTTTATTCTCCTGCGGTCGGGGCAGTCGAACCATCCATCTGGGCGATCGAAGATCCCGCGTCGGGGCGATCGAAGCTCCCGCGTCGGGGCGATCGAAGCTCCCTCGTTGGGGCGGTTGAGGCTCCTGCGGCTTGGAGCTCCCAAAGTCGGTCTCTAACCAGAGGCCGCCAGCTCCGCGATGTTAAGTCCTGCAGGATCCCGCGGTTGGAGCTCAGAGGTCGATCCCTGACAGGGACCACCAGCTCCACGATGTTAAGTCCTGCAGGCTCCAGCGGTTGGAGCTCCCGAAGTCGATCTCCAGCAGAGGCCGCCAGCTCCACGATGTTAGGCCGCAGGTCAGACGGAGATACGATATGGAAAAAAATCACATCTCTGTCGAGGTAAGAGATTAAAACCCCCACATAAAACAAGCTAAAGAACACTAAAAAATACATTTAACACATATTAAAAAACAACAAAGAAGGAAGGGATGAGACAGACTGTTGGCGAGGCGCCCATTGCGGCGCCACCCGGTGGTACAGGTTTCTATCATCATTTCACAGACTTTTACTTTACTTTAGACTTTACTCGAGAGAAGCAGTCGGGGAACAGGCCCTTCGGCCCACTGAGTCCGTGATTTCCGTCATTAACACATTTAGACCCATGTGTACGTTCAGTGTGCTTCATCAGGCTACTCAGACGTTTTGAGAGATCAGAGAGGCCTACGCCATTCAATGTGATCATGGCTGATCATTCTCAAACAGTACCCCGTTCCTGCCTTCTCCCCATACCCCCTGACTCCGCCATCCTTAAGAGCTCTATCTAGCTCTCTCTTGAATGCATTCAGAGAATTGGCCTCCACTGCCCTCTGAGGCCGAGAATTCCACAGATTCACAACTCTCTGACTGAAAACGTTTTTCCTCATCTCCGTTCTAAATGGCCTACCCCTTATTTTTAAACTGTAGCCCCTTGTTCTGGACTCCCCCAACATTGGGAACATGTTTCCTGCCTCTAACGTGTCCAGCCCCTTAATAATGTTATGTTTTGATAAGATCCCCTCTCATCCTTCTAAATTCCAGTGTATACAAGCCCAGCCGCTCCAGTCTTTCAACAATAGTCAATACCTGTAGTTGAAACTTTGCACCAGATGAGGGAGGTGCTGATGGGCAGATGGAGCCAGTGCAGGGGGAAGACGGGTAGACACAGATAAGGAGAGGGGGAAAGTGCAACTGGGTCCAGGTGGGGGAAAGGATGGTGGTAAGTGGAAGCAGAAGATGTGAAGTTGCCGACATTTGAGAAGTGAGAAAGGTGTAGCCGGACAAGGGATGGATCGGCACAAAACGCTGGAGTGACCTATCGAGACAGGCAGCATCTCTGGAGAGAAGGGATGGTTGGTGTTTGGAGCCGAGACCCTTCTTCAGTGATGGGCAGTTTCTCTGTGCATTCAGTTAACAGACTTATACCATGACACTATCCACATTTTTCCAAGCTCTGACTCAAACTGGAGGTAATCCTTTATCACACATTGGTTACTATAATCACTACTCTGAAGTCCATATGTTCAAACGTTCATAAGTGATGGGAGCAGAATTAGGCCATTCGGCCCATCAAGTCCACTCCGCCATTCAACCACGGCTGATCGATCTCTCCCTCTCAGCCCCATTCTCCCGCCTTCTCCCCATAGCCCCTGACACCCTGTGGCCTTGCCTTTCAACTCTATCCTTCTCAATTCCTCCTGCTCCCCCCTTGCACAAACAGTCTTGGTATGCATGCATACCAATGACTAGACTGCCCATTCAAGCTCCACTCTGCTTCTACAACAGTCATCGTTTCAACATTCAGGGAATGACCCAGCCGACCAATGAAATGTGCTGTTGCTCACTGAGATGGAACAGATCAAGTCTCACCTGGTGCCCCGTTTTTTAAAAGATTTTTTAGCGATACAGCGCAGAAACAGGCCCTTCGGCCCACCGAGTCCGCGCCGCCCAGCGATCCCCGCACATTAGCACTATCCTACACACACTAGGGACAATTTTTACATTTACCAAGTCAATTAACCTACATACCTGTACGTCTTTGGAGTGTGGGAGGAAACCGAAGATCTCGGAGAAAACCCACGGGGAGAACGTACAAACTCCGTACAGACGGCGCCCGTAGTCAGGATCGAACCTGAGTCTCCGGCGCTGCATTCGCTGTAAGGCGGCAACTCTACCGCTGCGCCACCGTGCCGCTCGGCCTTGGTCATTGGTCCTCTCTCAATCAACAAACAAGATAGACACAAAAAGCTCGTGGCCCGGTGAAATGGAAACACTAGTGACCACAGATGCTGGAATCGTAAGTAAAACACTAAAGTGCTGGTGGAACTCAGCGGATCAGGCAGCATCAGTGGAGGGGATGGACAGACTAAAGAAGGGTCCTGACCATGATCGTCATCTGACCATTTCCATCCACTGATCTTGCATCACCCACCACTTTGTGTTTTGCCCCTGATTCCAGCATCTACAATTTTGTGGTGTCTCAGGTTGTTACTCATGAGGGGGTGTGGGAAGGAACTGCAGATGCTGGTTTTCACCGAACATAAAGACAAAAATGCTGGAGTAACTCAGCGGGTCAGGCAGCATCTCTGGAGAGAAGGAATGGCCGACGTTTCGGGTCGAGACCCTTCTTCAGACCCAACAAACAAACTACGATGTCCTGCTCCTCATTCCCCAATGTTATTCCTCCAGAAACCCAAGTGATCACAATCTGCCTGCCGCTGAGATCTGATATCAAAAGTCATTGATTGCATGTAAATCACCCGGAAATCTTCTGCCAATATGACAAGTGGTGACAAGTAACGTGGCCATATGAGCATTTCAAAAGTGAGTTTGTAGGAAGGAACTGCAGATGCTGGTTTAAACCGAAGATAGACACAAAATGCTGGAGTATCTCAGCAGGATGCTTTCAAGAGAGAGCTAGATAGATCTCTTAAAGATAGCGGAGTCAGGGGGTATGGGGAGAAGGCAGGAACGGGGTACTGATTGTGGATGATCAGCCATGATCACATTGAATGGCGGTGCTGGCTCAAAGGGCCGAATGGCCTCCTCCTGCACCTATTGTCTATTGTCTATTGGGACAGGCAGCATCTCTGGAGAGAAGGAATGGGTGACGTTTCGGGTCAAGACTCTTCGTCTGACTCCAGACTGAACCGAAACATCACACATTCCATCTCTCCAGAGATGCTGCCTGTCCCACTGAGTTACTCCAACATTTTGTCTCTATCAAAAGTAAATTTGTCCATTTTCCTGTATAAATTCTTATAGAGTAAAAGATAATTAGCAGAGATGAGGGCAGACTTTTTCCAGTGACAGGTTAGCTGGACATGAATCATTTGCTATCCAAGATTTTCCTTGCATTGCTTCCCATTGACTATGGAATACAAGCTCGGAGCGGTGGGCTTTGGTGAGGTTTAAAAGTTTGTGTTAATGTTCTCTGGTTTGTTTTGTGTGGGGGGTGGGGGAAGGGGGAGGGGGAAACGCTTTTTCAATCCCTTACCTTGCCGGAGATGCGATTGTTTTGCGGATCGTATCTCCGGTCGCTCTGCGGCCTAACATCGTGGAGCTGGAGGCCTTGCCTGGGACTGACGTTTGAGCCCCACCGCGGGGCATGGACTTACCATCTGACCCTGCGATCCCTTGCCTGGGATCGATGCTCCAACCGCGGCCTGCGGACTTTAACATCAAGGAGCTCGCAGTCTCGGGTTCAGACCGGTCGGGAGCTCCAAGCTGCACGACGTTCGACAAGCCCCGACCCGGGGTAGATCTCCCAGCGTGGGGGAGCTGAGATCCCCCCCGATGCAGGAGCTTGATCGCCCCGACGAGGAAGGCCCACCGCCGGCTACGGGAATCAAGATCGTCCCGTCAACGGAAGGTTCGAGGCCCCCGACCGCTGGAGGACAAAGAAGGGAGAGATTGAACTTTTGTTCGCCTTCCATCACAGTGAGGAATGTGGAGGAGGCACTGTGGTGGATGTTCATGTTAAATGTATTTTGTGTGTCCTGTTGCTTTTTATTGGTATGACTGTACGGCAAATGAAATTCCTCGTATGTTGCAAAACATACTTGGCTAATAAAGTATGATTGTGATTGTGATAAATGGAATTTATCTCAAACACGTGTAAAGTATTGCACTTTGCTTAGTTAAACGCAAAGATACTAGAGGAGCAAGATGGGCCACTCCGTCTAAATCGCCTATACTGAAGTGTAGTACGCAAAGGAGCGTGACGTCCGCCATTTTAGTAAGCAAAGCCCACCGTTCGCTCTGCCTCTCGCAGTGTAATCAGTGTTTTGGGGGAACAGTGTGTGTGATGATCCCATTAAAATACTGGACTTATCTCATCTATCAACTCACAGATTTTTGTTTTTAAATGTTTCTGCAAGTTTCTGCCTACTAAAATGGCGCCGTAACATACTACGTTTTTTAGGGTCGAGTAGTCTATCTTGCTCTGCTCTATTATCTTTGGTTAAACTGTGGCAGAAATTAACTTAGAGGGAAATTAAAGGAAAAGCGGAGACTTCGAGGTTTGCTTCAAGAGACTTTATTGCATGATATCATGGAGAGATGGTGGCAGTTAACTGCACACCAGTTCTCTGACTTCACAGCACGTCAAGGCATCACGTACACAGCAAGAGTGTTACCGAAGAAACCAAGTGGTACAAGTATATAATTCAGTCTGAAGAAGGGTCTCGACCCGAAACGTCACCCATTCCTTCTCTCCCGAGATGCTGCCTGACCCACTGAGTTGCTCCAGCATTTTGTGTCTACCAAGTGGTACAAGTATATAATTCCCTGAAAGTGCTGGCAGGGGGAGATAATGAAGATATCATTCAGCACGTTTTCCATCATTGGTCAGTGCATTGTGTGCAGGATTTGGGACATTGTGTTAAAGTTGTGCAGGTCGTCAGTGAGACCACACCGAGAACATTGGCTCGATTCTAGTCTTCAGCTATAAGGCCACAAGGTCATAAGGAATAGGTGTAGAATTAGGCCATTCGGCCCATCAAGTCTACTCCGCCATTCAATGATGGCTGATCTATCTCTCCCTCCTAACCCCATTCTCCTGCCTTCTCCCCATAACCTCTGACACCCGTACTAATCAAATGGCTCAAGCACAAGCAAATATGATTGGTGTTAAGGTTATATTCGCGCTATTAGACAATAAAACACATTAGTCACCTTAAGTAAGTAACAAACCTTTTTACCAACACATGCGGGTGTGGGAGAGCAGCCCCGAGTATGGCTACATACTCGCTGTCCATCATGGTCCCACTCAAAGGTACGATATAAAGCTGTGCTTATTTTTACCTGGGGGGAGGTTCCTACCTATTTCATCATCAGCACCTTTAAAGCCCCCCTCGTGCTAGGACCAGCTTGGACCAGTTCAGACCTGTTCGGACCTGATCCTCTACATGTACAGTTCCGAAACTCCTTCATTAGCCTATCTCAAGCTAATAATAACGACCTTATTCTGGGACTTTAGTCTTTATTTTGGAAGTTTTCCATTAAAGAATGGAACATATGTATTCATTCTGCCACAGGTTTGACATAGTGCTGCAACTGGTAACACTACTGCCTCAGAGTTGTCTGTGTGGAGTTTGTACATCCTCTCCATGACCCCTGAATGAGGGGGGACCCCATTGAAATATACAGAATAGTGAAAGGCCTGGATAGAGTGGGTATGGAGAGGATGTTTCCACTAGTGGGAGAGTCTGGGACCAGAGGTATTAGTCTCAGAATTAAAGGACGTTCCCTTAGGAAGAAGCTGAGGAGGACTTTCCTTTGTCAGAGGGTGGTGAATCTGTGGAATTCTTTGCCACTGAAGGCCGTGGGGGCCAAGTCAATGGATATTTTGAAGGCAGAGAGAGATAGATTCTTCATCCGCACTCGTGTCAGGGGTTAAGGGGAGAATTGGGTTAGGAGGGAGAGATAGATCAGCCATGATTGAATGGCAGAGTACACTTGATGGGCCGAATGGCCTAATTCTGCTCCTATCACTTATGACCTTATGACCCTGTGGGTTCTGTCCAGGTGTTCTGCTTTCCTTCAATATCTCAAAGATACATTACAAAATGACCCCAAGTGTGTATGTGAGTTAAATCCGGGAAGAAATGATGAGAATGTGTGGACTTTCCTGAAAATGGGATGAATGTAGGATTAGTCTAAATGGGTGGATAATGGTCAATGTGGACTCATTGAGCCAAGGGTATCTCTCTATAAGAAGAGCAGGTATCTAAAGTCATAACAATGTCAAATGCATCACTATTCTCTCAGCGGGGGAAGATGTCCTGATCAATTATTAACTACATTTGTAGTGTGCCTCAGAATAAAATTTATCTCCACATATACTAGTGATTGAAATTATAAGCCATCATGAGTTAAGATCAGTGTGTTTCAAAGTCTCTATATGAGGCTCGTACCATTTCTATTTTGCACAATTTTATAGGGATATCAAAATAAATGAATCATTTTGACAATAGTCTGGCAAAGAGTATTTTATTTTCTGAAATACTTCTTCAGAATAATATTGTTCTAGAAGTCCCTCATGCGCCTGAAAGACCCAATGGTGGAGTTGTAGCCCCCCCAGTCATTGTATTTCCTGTACTCCCCGGGTCTCATGAAGTACTGTCGGCCTTTGTAGTTGGGCTGTTCATAGAAGATCCAGTAACCATCCATCACTTGGCAGGAGTGAATGTCACGGTTACGGAAACGATCGTAGACGGAGGGACAGTCGTCCATGAATTCCATCGTCTGTCCTCCAAAGTCAGGCCTCTCGTAAATCTTCATCCTGTAGTTGTTCCCTCGGTACTGGAATGAAGGATAAAAACATGTCAAAGGTGCCTACATTAATAAAGAGATTATACCAAGCAAGTGGTAGCAAGCCCCAGTAATGATCAATTATAAATTACATTTCCAATATAGCGTTAATGAAGTCAAAGGAGCAAAGTGTATTTCTAGGAAAGAACTGCAGATGCTGGTTTAAATCGAAGGTAGACACAAAATGCTGGAGTAACTCAGCTGGTCAGGCAGCATCTCTGGAGAGAAGGAATGGGTGACGATTCGGGTCGAGACCCTTCTTCAGACTGATGTCAGGGGAGGGGGCGGGACAAAGATGGAATGTAGTTGGAGACAGGAAGACTAGTGGGAGAACTGGGAAGGGAGAGGGGATTGAGAGGGAAAGCAAGGGCTATCTGAAGTTAGAGAAGTCAATGTTCATACCGCTGGGGTGTAAACTACCCAAGCAAAATATGAGGTGCTGTTCCTCCAATTTGCGCTGGGCCTAACTCCGACAATGGAGGAGGCCCAGGACAGAAAGGTCAGATTGGGAATGGGAGGGGGCGTTAAAGTGTTTAGCATCCAGGAGATCAGGTTGGTTAAGACGGACTGAGCGGAGGTGTTCAGCGAAACGATCGCCGAGCCTGCGCTTGGTCTCGCCGATATACAGGAGTCCACACCTGGAACAGCGGATACAGTAGATGAGGTTGGAGGAGGTGCAGGTGAACCTCTGTCTCACCTGGAAAGACTGTCGGGGTCCTTGGATGGAGTTGAGGGGGGAGGTAAAGGGACAGGTGTTGCATCTTCTGCAGTTGCAGGGGAAAGTGCCTGGGCAGGGGGTGTTTTAGGTGGGAAGGGATGAGTTGACCAGGGAGTTACGGAGGGAACGGTCTCTGCGGAACGCAGAGAGGTGTGGAGATGGGAAGATGTGGCCAGTAGTGGGCTCCCGTTGGAGGTGGCGAAAGTGTTGGAGGATTATATGTTGTATGCGACGGCTGATGGGGTGGAAGGTGAGGACAAGGGGGACTCTGTCCTTGTTACGAATGGGGGGAGGGGGAGCAAGAGCGGAGCTGCGGGATATCGAGGAGGAAGTGTGTCTCTCCATGGACAGCAGATAAACTATGAACAATCATGGTTTAACATCAATGTGGTTCACAGTCTCAACATGAGGCTGTTGAGAATTTCATGAATATATAAAAGAAAATACATTTTGACTAATAATCACATGGACGTGGGGTGGCACAGTAGTGTGGGGTGGCCACACAGTGGCATAACGGTAGAGTTGCTGCCTCACAGCACCAGGGACCCGGGTTCGATCCCGACTACGGGCGCTGTCTGTACGGAATTTGTACGCTCTCCCTGTGACTGCGTGGGTTTTCTCCAGGTGCTTCAGTTTCCTCCCACACTCCAAAGACGTACAGGTCCATAGGTTCATTGGCTTTGGCTAAAATTGTAATTTGTTCCTCGTGTGTGTGGGATAGTGTTAGTGTACCGGGTGATCGCCAGTCGGCACGTTGGGCCAATGGGCCTGTTTCTGCACTCTAAAGTAAAGTCTAAAGTAAAGTCTAAAGAAAGGTATTTTAATGCATTTTCAATATAGTCATGTGAAAATACATCTTGCAGCAATAATGTCCTGATGTGACTATGGCTCAAGGTGTCTAGGTCAGTTTATTGGCCCATGTACCGATTAAGGTTCAGTGAAACTCAGATCAGGATTCATCTTTCACCTCCCTAAAAAGTAAGATAAATGATGGAAGTATATTCTGGAGTTCTGAGGATATCATTATTAAAAAGAATGAAGCTTACAGAATTTAATTCCATTTAGACATAGCATTCAGCGACTAATGTCTAACTTTTGTTAGATGTTTAGAAATGCAGATGCTGGTTTACACCGAAGATGGACACAAAATGCTGGAATAACTCAGTGGGACAGGCAGCATCTCTGGAGAGAAGGAATGGGTGATGTTTTGGGTCGAGACCCTTCTTCAGGTACAGACAAAGTGAACCAGGTGCCCTTGTAAGAATTTGCAGGTTGTGGGAGAGGGTAGAGGAGTAGGAATAAAAGAGTAGATGGCTCCAACATGAAGCTTCGATGGCCTCAATGAGTCAAACAACCATTCCACACTTTGACCCCACTTTGGTTCTGTGAAATTATTAAAAGGGCAAACTTCTGTAATCCAGTCTAGCGCAATTCAGTAAGTCTAGTTTAGAGATACATCATGGAAACAAGCCCACTGAGTCCGCACCGACCAGTGATCTCTGCACATTAACATTATCCTACACACACCAGCGACAATTTGCTATTTTACCAACCTACAAACCTGTACATCTTTGGAGTGTGGGAGGAAACCGAAGATCTCGGAGAAAACGCATGCAGGTCACGGGGAGAACGTACAAACTCCGTACAGACAGCGCCCATGGTCAGGATGGAACCTGGGTCTCTGACGCTGTAAGCAGCAACTCTAGCGATGAGCCACCAAGTTATGTCAATGTTTCATCATTAACCAAATGCTGCAGATATTCATGAAGATTCATGGTTCCAAAGGAAGCCATTCATCCTGTTGAGACCTTGCCAGTCAAAGTCCTTCACTGCCCAATTCCATGTTCCTGCTCTCTGTTTTATAGCACATCAAGTGACCATTTGAATGCAGTGAGAGCTTCTTTCGTTCTCTCTGTCACAACCACCCCCTCCCCTTTAGGACTGAGATGAGGAAAACCTTTTTCACCCAGAGAGGTGTGAATCTGTGGAATTCTCTGCCACAGAAGGCAGTGGAGGCCGATTCACTGGATGTTTTCAAGGGAGTGTTAGATATAGCTCTTAGGGCTAACTATATCAAGGGATATGGGGAGAAGGTAGGCACGGGTTACTGATTGTGGATGATCAGCCATGATTGATTTGAATGGCTCGATGGGCCGAATGGCCTCCTCCTGCACCTATTTTCTATGTAAGTCTCAAACCAAGGAAACAGGCCCACTAGAAAGCAACATCAGCAGGAATATGTCATTCAGTCCCTGTACCAGATTCACCACCTTCCTACGCTAACCTCACAGCCTTTCACAGCCAAACATCCACTGACCCAACACTTGATTCACTGGATGGATTTAAAAGAGAGTTAGATAGAGCTCTGGGGGCTAGTGGAATCAAGGGATATGGGGAGAAGGCAGGCACGGGTTACTGATTGTGGATGATCAGCCGTGATCACAATGAATGGCGGTGCGTACAGGCTCGAAGGGCCAAATGGCCTCCTCCTGCACTAATTTTCTATGTTTCTATGTTTACCTCAAAATGTAAGCTGGTAAATCTAGCTAACATATCAGCATAGCAAATTAGACAACGAGAAACATTTCCCCAAGAGATTGCTCACAAAAGCCCAAATGTTAGTGATTGGTGAGCACAGTTTCAAGTGGCCTGCAACAACGATCACAGACTGTAACTCACCTGGGGGTAGGTGCGACAGGACCTGATGTTGTCGTTGAAACCCATCCAGCGCTGGTAGTCAGGATACTCCCCCCTGTTCAGGACATACTGGTACCCCATGTAGTTGGGTCTCTCGTACGCCACCCACCAGTCACTGTCCACACGGATGGAGTTACAGCGGCTGAAGTAAGAGGACAGATCAGCACAGTCAGTGCTGCACTCATAGTGCCGGCCCTGGAAGTTCCTGTCCTCGTAGAAGATGATCTGTGGGGAGAAATAACATAGTTTGGGTCAGATTAGGAGGGGCACGATGTTTAAAGTATACTTCCCCAAATCAGATTTCCTCTTGCCTTTCCCATTTTAGTTCACAGTCAGTACCAATCTGTAGACTGCTGGTAGCTACAATTTGCCCTTTATATATCAGATAGAAAGGCCTTTCCAGCAATACCTTTGTAATGTAAATGATGCAGAACACAGGGTCAGATGAAAAAGCACAATATATAACACATGAATGCTGAAAAAGCAGCTGAGAGTACCTGATGCGTTTATTTTTCTTTTTGCAGCCACATCATTGTATATAAGCCTTTATCGTTTGACACTGGGAAATATTCTAGATTCTCAATAAAAAGGCACTGTGCTCAGATGTGTCATTGGATCATAGAAGTTCAGCAAGGAAACAGGCCCTTCAGCCCACAGAGTCCATACTGGCCATCAAGCACTCCTTTGCACTACAACTCCATTGATCTCATTTTATTGTGTTGGAAGGAACTGCAGATGCTGGTTTACACCAAAGATGGACACAAAATCCATTACGTTCTGGGATCACCCTTGGAATATCTGTGACAGGTTTTTCCATCCAAGTTATTGATCAAACAAATGAAGGCACAGACTGCAGATGCTGGAATCTAGCTCAAAAACCAGGTCCCTGGACGAACAGCAGGCAGTGAAGAAAGCTAATGGCATGTTGGCCTTCATAACAAGAGGATTTGAGTACTGCAGCAAAGAAATCCTTCTGCAGTTGTATAGAAACATAGAAAAACATAGAAAATAGGTGCAGGAGGAGGCCATTCGGCCCTTCGGGCCAGCACCGCCATTCATTGTGATCGTGGCTGATCATCCACATTAGGGCCCTGGTGAGACTACATCTGGAGTATTGTGTGCAGTTTTGGTCTCCTAATTTGAGGAAGGACGTCCTTGCTATTGAGGCAGTGCAGTGTAGGTTCACAATATCAATCTCCGGGATGGCGGGACTGTCATATGAGGAAAGATTTGAAAGACTGGGCTTGTATTCACTGGAATTTAGACGGATGAGAAGGGGATCTTATAGAGATGCATAAAATTATAAAACGACTGGACAAGCTAGATGCAGGGAAAATGTTCCCAATGTTGTGGGGAGTCCAGTACCAGGGGCCACAGTCTAAGAATAAGAGGAGGCCTTTTAAATCGAGGTGAGAAGAAACTTTTTCACCCAGAGAGTTGTGAATTTGTGGAATTCTCTGCCACAGAAGGCAGTGGAAGCCAATTCACTGGATGAATTTAAAAGAGAGTTAGATAGAGCTCTAGGGGCTAGTGGAATCAAGGGATATGGGGAGAAGGCAGGCACGGGTTACTGATTGTGGATGATCAGACATGATCACAATGAATGGCTTGAAGGGCAAAATGACCTCCTTCTGCACCTATTTTCTAAGTTTCTATGTTTCTATTAACTCAGCAGGTCAAGCAGCATCTGTGGCAGCATGGGGTTTAAGTTGACGATTTGGGTCGAGAAACTGCAATCTTTCCTGTTCCCTCACAGTTCAGACTCTGGAAGGAGGAGGAAGGAGATGAAGAAAAATTTCTTTAGTCAGAGAGTGGTGAATTTCTGTGAAATTTGGTGCTGGCTCGAAGGGCCGAATGGTCTCCTCCTGCACCTGTTTTCTATGCTTCTGTGTTTCTATGACTGTTTCCATGCTCTGTGACTCAATGACTCTATGACGCTCCACCCTCTAGTCTTTGACATTTCCTACCTGGAGAGGTGGAGGTTATGCACAGGTGAGTGGAACTAACTTAGGCAAAGAGTGCACAGGTGAATGAAACTAACTTAGGCAAAGTGTGTACAGGTGAATGGAACTAACTTAGGCAAAGTGTGTACAGGTGAGTGGAACTAACTTAGGCAAAGTGTGCACAGGTGAGTGGAACTAACTTAGGCAAAGTGTGTACAGGTGAATGGAACTAACAGGCTAAGAGGTTGGAATGGGCGATTTGGGCCAATGGGCCTGTTTCCATGCTGGAATATTCCTCTAACTGTGAATTTGCAGGATAGCATTTATAATTAAATTCATTGTGTCTTATTTGCATCACTTTGCTTTGCATACCAATAAAATACTTCCAGATAAACCCATGACAGTAGATTTGAAAGTTTGAAAAGGCTGATGAAGCTGACTTTCTTTTCTGTCAAAATGTCACAGCTATTACAACCATCCCTGTAACAGGTGATTCCAGTGTTATCCCTGAGAAGCGAAGGTTTATTTGCACAATGTTGACGTTGTGTTGACGTGCCAAGTTATGTTCATTAAGGACAAAATGGAGAGGGTACAGAGGAGATTTACTAGAATGTTGCCTGGGTTTCAGCACTTAAGCTACAGAGAGAGGTTGAACAGGTTGGGTCTTTATTCTTTGGAGCGTAGAAGGTTGAGGGGGGTCTTGATAGAGGTTTTTAAGAGGGACGGACAGAGTTGACGTGGGTAGGCTTTTCCCCTTGAGAGTGGGGAAGATTCCAACAAGGGGACATAACTTCAGAATTGAGGGACAAAAGTTTAGGGGTAACATGAGGGGTAACTTCTTTACTCAGAGGGTGGTGGCTGTATGGAATGGGCTTCCGGTGGAAGTGGTGGAGGCAGGCTCAATTTTATTATTTAAGAGTAAATTGGATAGGTAAATGGATGAGAGGGGATTGGAGGGTTATGGTCTGAGAGCAGGTAGATGAGACTAGGTCAGGGATAGTGGTCGGCGTGGACTGGTAGGGCCGAACGGGCCTGTTTCCGTGCTGTAGTTTTTATATGGTTATATGGTTATATGGTTAAGAGAGCTCATGGATGAATTTGTGTCATTTATGTCCATTTATTTCAAGAGGGCTACAATACATAAACAGGGATGTAATGCTGAGGCTGTATAAAGTGCTGGTCAGGCCGCATTTGGAATATTGTGAGCAGTTTTGGGCACCATACCTGAGGAAGGATGTGCTGGCTCTGGAGAGGGTCCAGAGGAGGTTTACAAGGATGATCCCAGGAGTGAGTGGGTTAACATATGATGAGCGTTTGTCAGCACTGGGCCTGTACTCACTGGAGTTTAGAAGGATGAGGGGGGACCTCATTGAAACATATAGAATTGTGAAAGGCCTGGATAGAGTGGATGTGGAGAGGATGTTTCCACTAGTGGGTGAGTCTAGGACCAGAGGTCACAGCCTCAGAATTAAAGGACGTTCCTTTAGGAAGGAGATGAGGAGGAATTTCTTTAGTCAGGGGATGGTGAATCTGTGGAATTCATTGCCACAGAAGGCTGTGGAGGCCAAGTCAGTGGAAATATTTAAGGCAGAGATAGATAGATTCTTGATTAGTATGGGTGTCTGGGGTTATGGGGAGAAGGCAGGAGAATGGGGTTAAGAGGGAAAGAGGGTTTACTGTTGTTGTTATATGCACTGTAATTAATTAAATTAAAAATTAAAAAAATAAACATTTAAGAGGGAAAGATAGATCAGAGATAGATCAGCCATGATTGAATGGTGGAGTAGACTTGATGGGCCAAATGGCCTAATTCTGCTCCTATCACTTATGGCCAGAAACCCAGCTGGTGTTTCCGATCTGGATTGTAATGAGCAGCTTGTTTGCAATGCTGGTGCCATGGGACAGTGACATGGCAGCTGGTGCAGTTCTCTCACAGCTACACCAACCCAAGCTTAGGCCCAATTATGTAAATATGGAGTCTGCATTTTCCCCCTTCAACCATTTAGCTTTCTGCTGGTGCTCAGACTTACACTCACATTCTACAAGTGTTGCCACAATCATCATGGGTCAAAAAGGTGGCAGAGTGACACAGCAGTAGAGCTGGTGCCTTACTGCGACAGAGAACCACGTTCAATCCTGACTACAGGTGCTGACTGTAGGGATTTGCACAGTTCTCCTAGTGACTGCGTGGGTTTTCTCTGGGTGTACCGGTTTCACAGGTTCAAAGATCTGTCTATTGTCACGTGTGCCAATTAAGGTACAGTGAAACTCCAATGACCATACAGCCATACTAAAAAAAAGCAACAAGACGCACAACTACATAAAAGTTAACATAAACATTCACCACAGCAGATTCCCCACATTCCTCACTGTGATGGAAGGCAATAAAGTCTAATCTACTTCCTCTTTATTCTCCTGCGGTCGGGGCAGTCGAACCATCCATCTGGGCGATCGAAGATCCCGCGTCGGGGCGATCGAAGCTCCCGCGTCGGGGCGATCGAAGCTCCCTCGTTGGGGCGGTTGAGGCTCCTGCGGCTTGGAGCTCCCAAAGTCGGTCTCTAACCAGAGGCCGCCAGCTCCGCGATGTTAAGTCCTGCAGGATCCCGCGGTTGGAGCTCAGAGGTCGATCCCCGACAGGGACCACCAGCTCCACGATGTTAAGTCCTGCAGGCTCCAGCGGTTGGAGCTCCCGAAGTCGATCTCCAGCAGAGGCCGCCAGCTCCACGATGTTAGGCCGCAGGTCAGACGGAGATACGATATGGAAAAAAATCACATCTCTGTCGAGGTAAGAGATTAAAACCCCCACATAAAACAAGCTAAAGAACACTAAAAAATACATTTAACACATATTAAAAAACAACAAAGAAGGAAGGGATGAGACAGACTGTTGGCGAGGCGCCCATTGCGGCGCCACCCGGTGGTACAGGTTTCTATCATCATTTCACAGACTTTTACTTTACTTTAGACTTTACTCGAGAGAAGCAGTCGGGGAACAGGCCCTTCGGCCCACTGAATCCGTGATTTCCGTCATTAACACATTTAGACCCATGTGTACGTTCAGTGTGCTTCATCAGGCTACTCAGACGTTTTGAGAGATCAGAGAGAGGCCTACGCCATTCAATGTGATCATGGCTGATCATTCTCAAACAGTACCCCGTTCCTGCCTTCTCCCCATACCCCCTGACTCCGCCATCCTTACGAGCTCTATCTAGCTCTCTCTTGAATGCATTCAGAGAATTGGCCTCCACTGCCCTCTGAGGCCGAGAATTCCACAGATTCACAACTCTCTGACTGAAAACGTTTTTCCTCATCTCTGTTCTAAATGGCCTACCCCTTATTTTTAAACTGTGGCCCCTTGTTCTGGACTCCCCCAACATTGGGAACATGTTTCCTGCCTCTAACGTGTCCAGCCCCTTAATAATCTTATGTTTTGATAAGATCTCCTCTCATCCTTCTAAATTCTAGTGTATACAAGCCCAGCCGCTCCAGTCTTTCAACAATAGTCAATACCTGTAGTTGAGACTTTGCACCAGATGAGGGAGGTGCTGATGGGCAGATGGAGCCAGTGCAGGGGGAAGACGGGTAGACACAGATAAGGAGAGGGGGAAAGTGCAACTGGGTCCAGGTGGGGGAAAGGATGGTGGTAAGTGGAAGCAGAAGATGTGAAGATGCCGGCATTTGAGAAGTAAGAAAGGTGTAGCCGGACAAGGGATGGATCGGCACAAAACGCTGGAGTGACCTATCGAGACAGGCAGCATCTCTGGAAAGAAGGGATGGTTGGCGTTTGGAGCCGAGACCCTTCTTCAGTGATGGGCAGTTTCTCTGTGCATTCAGTTAACATACTTATACCATGACACTATCCACATTTTTCCAAGCTCTGACTCAAACTGGAGGTAATCCTTTATCACACACTGGTTACTATAATCACTACTCTGAAGTCCATATGTTCAAACGTTCATAAGTGATAGGAGCAGAATTAGGCCATTCGGCCCATCAAGTCCACTCCGCCATTCAACCATGGCCGATCGATCTCTCCCTCTCAGCCCCATTCTCCCGCCTTCTCCCCAGAGCCCCTGACACCCTGTGGCCTTGCCTTTCAACTCTATCCTTCTCAATTCCTCCTGCTCCCCCCTTGCACAAACAGTCTTGGTATGCATGCATACCAATGACTAGACTGCCCATTCAAGCTCCACTCTGCTTCTACAACAGTCATCGTTTCAACATTCAGGGAATGACCCAGCCGACCAATGAAATGTGCTGTTGCTCACTGAGATGGAACAGATCAAGTCTCACCTGGTGCCCAGTTTTTTTTAAGATTTTTTAGAGATACAGCGCAGAAACAGGCCCTTCGGCCCACCGAGTCCGCGCCGCCCAGCGATCCCCGCACACTAACACAATCCTACACACACTAAGGACAATTTTTACATTTACCCAGCCAATTAACCTACATACCTGTACGTCTTTGGAGTGTGGGAGGAAACCGAAGATCTCGGAGAAAACCCACGCAGGTCACGGGGAGAACGTACAAACTCCGTACAGACGGCGCCCGTAGTCAGGATCGAACCTGAGTCTCCGGCGATGCATTCGCTGTAAGGCAGCAACTCTACCGCTGCGCCACCGTGCCACCCGGCCCTGGTCATTGGTCCTCTCTCAATCAACAAACAAGATAGACACAAAAAGCTCGTGGCCCGGTGAAATGGAAACACTAGTGACCACAGATGCTGGAATCGTAAGTAAAACACTAAAGTGCTGGTGGAACTCAGCGGATCAGGCAGCACCAGTGGAGGGGATGGACAGACTAAAGAAGGGTCCTGACCATGATTGTCATCTGACCATTTCCATCCACTGATCTTGCATCACCCACCACTTTGTGTTTTGCCCCTGATTCCAGCATCTACACTTTTGTGGTGTCTCAGGTTGTTACTCATGAGGGGGTGTGGGAAGGAACTGCAGATGCTGGTTTTCACCGAACATAAAGACAAAAATGCTGGAGTAACTCAGCGGGTCAGGCAGCATCTCTGGAGAGAAGGAATGGCCGACGTTTCGGGTCGAGACCCTTCTTCAGACCCAACAAACAAACTACGATGTCCAGCTCCTCATTCCCCAATGTTATTCCTCCAGAAACCCAAGTGATCACAATCTGCCTGCCGTTGAGATCTGATATCAAAAGTCATTGATTGCATGTAAATCACCCGGAAATCTTCTGCCAATATGACAAGTGGTGACAAGTAACGTGGCCATATGAGCATTTCAAAAGTGAGTTTGTAGGAAGGAACTGCAGATGCTGGTTTAAACCGAAGATAGACACAAAATGCTGGAGTATCTCAGCAGGATGCTTTCAAGAGAGAGCTAGATAGATCTCTTAAAGATAGCGGAGTCAGGGGGTATGGGGAGAAGGCAGGAACGGGGTACTGATTGTGGATGATCAGCCATGATCACATTGAATGGCGGTGCTGGCTCAAAGGGCCGAATGGCCTCCTCCTGCACCTATTGTCTATTGTCTATTGGGACAGGCAGCATCTCTGGAGAGAAGGAATGGGTGACGTTTCGGGTCAAGACTCTTCGTCTGACTCCAGACTGAACCGAAACATCACACATTCCATCTCTCCAGAGATGCTGCCTGTCCCACTGAGTTACTCCAACATTTTGTCTCTATCAAAAGTAAATTTGTCCATTTTCCTGTATAAATTCTTATAGAGTAAAAGATAATTAGCAGAGATGAGGGCAGACTTTTTCCAGTGACAGGTTAGCTGGACATGAATCATTTGCTATCCAAGATTTTCCTTGCATTGCTTCCCATTGACTATGGAATACAAGCTCGGAGCGGTGGGCTTTGGTGAGGTTTAAAAGTTTGTGTTAATGTTCTCTGGTTTGTTTTGTGTGGGGGGTGGGGGAGGGGGGAGGGGGAAACGCTTTTTCAATCCCTTACCTTGCCGGAGATGCGATTGTTTTGCGGATCGTATCTCCGGTCGCTCTGCGGCCTAACATCGTGGAGCTGGAGGCCTTGCCTGGGACTGACGTTTGAGCCCCACCGCGGGGCATGGACTTACCATCTGACCCTGCGATCCCTTGCCTGGGATCGATGCTCCAACCGCGGCCTGCGGACTTTAACATCAAGGAGCTCGCAGTCTCGGGTTCAGACCGGTCGGGAGCTCCAAGCTGCACGACGTTCGACAAGCCCCGACCCGGGGTAGATCTCCCAGCGTGGGGGAGCTGAGATCCCCCCCGATGCAGGAGCTTGATCGCCCCGACGAGGAAGGCCCACCGCCGGCTACGGGAATCAAGATCGTCCCGTCAACGGAAGGTTCGAGGCCCCCGACCGCTGGAGGACAAAGAAGGGAGAGATTGAACTTTTGTTCGCCTTCCATCACAGTGAGGAATGTGGAGGAGGCACTGTGGTGGATGTTCATGTTAAATGTATTTTGTGTGTCCTGTTGCTTTTTATTGGTATGACTGTACGGCAAATGAAATTCCTCGTATGTTGCAAAACATACTTGGCTAATAAAGTATGATTGTGATTGTGATAAATGGAATTTATCTCAAACACGTGTAAAGTATTGCACTTTGCTTAGTTAAACGCAAAGATACTAGAGGAGCAAGATGGGCCACTCCGTCTAAATCGCCTATACTGAAGTGTAGTACGCAAAGGAGAATAACGTCCACCATTTTAGTAAGCAAAGCCCACCGTTCGCTCTGCCTCTCGCAGTGTAATCAGTGTTTTGGGGGAACAGTGTGTGTGATGATCCCATTAAAATACTGGACTTATCTCATCTATCAACTCACAGATTTTTGTTTTTAAATGTTTCTGCAAGTTTCTGCCTACTAAAATGGCGCCGTAACATACTACGTTTTTTAGGGTCGAGTAGTCTATCTTGCTCTGCTCTATTATCTTTGGTTAAACTGTGGCAGAAATTAACTTAGAGGGAAATTAAAGGAAAAGCGGAGACTTCGAGGTTTGCTTCAAGAGACTTTATTGCATGATATCATGGAGAGATGGTGGCAGTTAACTGCACACCAGTTCTCTGACTTCACAGCACGTCAAGGCATCACGTACACAGCAAGAGTGTTACCGAAGAAACCAAGTGGTACAAGTATATAATTCAGTCTGAAGAAGGGTCTCGACCCGAAACGTCACCCATTCCTTCTCTCCCGAGATGCTGCCTGACCCACTGAGTTGCTCCAGCATTTTGTGTCTACCAAGTGGTACAAGTATATAATTCCCTGAAAGTGCTGGCAGGGGGAGATAATGAAGATATCATTCAGCACGTTTTCCATCATTGGTCAGTGCATTGTGTGCAGGATTTGGGACATTGTGTTAAAGTTGTGCAGGTCGTCAGTGAGACCACACCGAGAACATTGGCTCGATTCTAGTCTTCAGCTATAAGGCCACAAGGTCATAAGGAATAGGTGTAGAATTAGGCCATTCGGCCCATCAAGTCTACTCCGCCATTCAATGATGGCTGATCTATCTCTCCCTCCTAACCCCATTCTCCTGCCTTCTCCCCATAACCTCTGACACCCGTACTAATCAAATGGCTCAAGCACAAGCAAATATGATTGGTGTTAAGGTTATATTCGCGCTATTAGACAATAAAACACATTAGTCACCTTAAGTAAGTAACAAACCTTTTTACCAACACATGCGGGTGTGGGAGAGCAGCCCCGAGTATGGCTACATACTCGCTGTCCATCATGGTCCCACTCAAAGGTACGATATAAAGCTGTGCTTATTTTTACCTGGGGGGAGGTTCCTACCTATTTCATCATCAGCACCTTTAAAGCCCCCCTCGTGCTAGGACCAGCTTGGACCAGTTCAGACCTGTTCGGACCTGATCCTCTACATGTACAGTTCCGAAACTCCTTCATTAGCCTATCTCAAGCTAATAATAACGACCTTATTCTGGGACTTTAGTCTTTATTTTGGAAGTTTTCCATTAAAGAATGGAACATATGTATTCATTCTGCCACAGGTTTGACATAGTGCTGCAACTGGTAACACTACTGCCTCAGAGTTGTCTGTGTGGAGTTTGTACATCCTCTCCATGACCCCTGAATGAGGGGGGACCCCATTGAAATATACAGAATAGTGAAAGGCCTGGATAGAGTGGGTATGGAGAGGATGTTTCCACTAGTGGGAGAGTCTGGGACCAGAGGTATTAGTCTCAGAATTAAAGGACGTTCCCTTAGGAAGAAGCTGAGGAGGACTTTCCTTTGTCAGAGGGTGGTGAATCTGTGGAATTCTTTGCCACTGAAGGCCGTGGGGGCCAAGTCAATGGATATTTTGAAGGCAGAGAGAGATAGATTCTTCATCCGCACTCGTGTCAGGGGTTAAGGGGAGAATTGGGTTAGGAGGGAGAGATAGATCAGCCATGATTGAATGGCAGAGTACACTTGATGGGCCGAATGGCCTAATTCTGCTCCTATCACTTATGACCTTATGACCCTGTGGGTTCTGTCCAGGTGTTCTGCTTTCCTTCAATATCTCAAAGATACATTACAAAATGACCCCAAGTGTGTATGTGAGTTAAATCCGGGAAGAAATGATGAGAATGTGTGGACTTTCCTGAAAATGGGATGAATGTAGGATTAGTCTAAATGGGTGGATAATGGTCAATGTGGACTCATTGAGCCAAGGGTATCTCTCTATAAGAAGAGCAGGTATCTAAAGTCATAACAATGTCAAATGCATCACTATTCTCTCAGCGGGGGAAGATGTCCTGATCAATTATTAACTACATTTGTAGTGTGCCTCAGAATAAAATTTATCTCCACATATACTAGTGATTGAAATTATAAGCCATCATGAGTTAAGATCAGTGTGTTTCAAAGTCTCTATATGAGGCTCGTACCATTTCTATTTTGCACAATTTTATAGGGATATCAAAATAAATGAATCATTTTGACAATAGTCTGGCAAAGAGTATTTTATTTTCTGAAATACTTCTTCAGAATAATATTGTTCTAGAAGTCCCTCATGCGCCTGAAAGACCCAATGGTGGAGTTGTAGCCCCCCCAGTCATTGTATTTCCTGTACTCCCCGGGTCTCATGAAGTACTGTCGGCCTTTGTAGTTGGGCTGTTCATAGAAGATCCAGTAACCATCCATCACTTGGCAGGAGTGAATGTCACGGTTACGGAAACGATCGTAGACGGAGGGACAGTCGTCCATGAATTCCATCGTCTGTCCTCCAAAGTCAGGCCTCTCGTAAATCTTCATCCTGTAGTTGTTCCCTCGGTACTGGAATGAAGGATAAAAACATGTCAAAGGTGCCTACATTAATAAAGAGATTATACCAAGCAAGTGGTAGCAAGCCCCAGTAATGATCAATTATAAATTACATTTCCAATATAGCGTTAATGAAGTCAAAGGAGCAAAGTGTATTTCTAGGAAAGAACTGCAGATGCTGGTTTAAATCGAAGGTAGACACAAAATGCTGGAGTAACTCAGCTGGTCAGGCAGCATCTCTGGAGAGAAGGAATGGGTGACGATTCGGGTCGAGACCCTTCTTCAGACTGATGTCAGGGGAGGGGGCGGGACAAAGATGGAATGTAGTTGGAGACAGGAAGACTAGTGGGAGAACTGGGAAGGGAGAGGGGATTGAGAGGGAAAGCAAGGGCTATCTGAAGTTAGAGAAGTCAATGTTCATACCGCTGGGGTGTAAACTACCCAAGCAAAATATGAGGTGCTGTTCCTCCAATTTGCGCTGGGCCTAACTCCGACAATGGAGGAGGCCCAGGACAGAAAGGTCAGATTGGGAATGGGAGGGGGCGTTAAAGTGTTTAGCATCCAGGAGATCAGGTTGGTTAAGACGGACTGAGCGGAGGTGTTCAGCGAAACGATCGCCGAGCCTGCGCTTGGTCTCGCCGATATACAGGAGTCCACACCTGGAACAGCGGATACAGTAGATGAGGTTGGAGGAGGTGCAGGTGAACCTCTGTCTCACCTGGAAAGACTGTCGGGGTCCTTGGATGGAGTTGAGGGGGGAGGTAAAGGGACAGGTGTTGCATCTTCTGCAGTTGCAGGGGAAAGTGCCTGGGCAGGGGGTGTTTTAGGTGGGAAGGGATGAGTTGACCAGGGAGTTACGGAGGGAACGGTCTCTGCGGAACGCAGAGAGGTGTGGAGATGGGAAGATGTGGCCAGTAGTGGGCTCCCGTTGGAGGTGGCGAAAGTGTTGGAGGATTATATGTTGTATGCGACGGCTGATGGGGTGGAAGGTGAGGACAAGGGGGACTCTGTCCTTGTTACGAATGGGGGGAGGGGGAGCAAGAGCGGAGCTGCGGGATATCGAGGAGGAAGTGTGTCTCTCCATGGACAGCAGATAAACTATGAACAATCATGGTTTAACATCAATGTGGTTCACAGTCTCAACATGAGGCTGTTGAGAATTTCATGAATATATAAAAGAAAATACATTTTGACTAATAATCACATGGACGTGGGGTGGCACAGTAGTGTGGGGTGGCCACACAGTGGCATAACGGTAGAGTTGCTGCCTCACAGCACCAGGGACCCGGGTTCGATCCCGACTACGGGCGCTGTCTGTACGGAGTTTGTACGCTCTCCCTGTGACTGCGTGGGTTTTCTCCAGGTGCTTCAGTTTCCTCCCACACTCCAAAGACGTACAGGTCCATAGGTTCATTGGCTTTGGCTAAAATTGTAATTTGTTCCTCGTGTGTGTGGGATAGTGTTAGTGTACCGGGTGATCGCCAGTCGGCACGTTGGGCCAATGGGCCTGTTTCTGCACTCTAAAGTAAAGTCTAAAGTAAAGTCTAAAGAAAGGTATTTTAATGCATTTTCAATATAGTCATGTGAAAATACATCTTGCAGCAATAATGTCCTGATGTGACTATGGCTCAAGGTGTCTAGGTCAGTTTATTGGCCCATGTACCGATTAAGGTTCAGTGAAACTCAGATCAGGATTCATCTTTCACCTCCCTAAAAAGTAAGATAAATGATGGAAGTATATTCTGGAGTTCTGAGGATATCATTATTAAAAAGAATGAAGCTTACAGAATTTAATTCCATTTAGACATAGCATTCAGCGACTAATGTCTAACTTTTGTTAGATGTTTAGAAATGCAGATGCTGGTTTACACCGAAGATGGACACAAAATGCTGGAATAACTCAGTGGGACAGGCAGCATCTCTGGAGAGAAGGAATGGGTGATGTTTTGGGTCGAGACCCTTCTTCAGGTACAGACAAAGTGAACCAGGTGCCCTTGTAAGAATTTGCAGGTTGTGGGAGAGGGTAGAGGAGTAGGAATAAAAGAGTAGATGGCTCCAACATGAAGCTTCGATGGCCTCAATGAGTCAAACAACCATTCCACACTTTGACCCCACTTTGGTTCTGTGAAATTATTAAAAGGGCAAACTTCTGTAATCCAGTCTAGCGCAATTCAGTAAGTCTAGTTTAGAGATACATCATGGAAACAAGCCCACTGAGTCCGCACCGACCAGTGATCTCTGCACATTAACATTATCCTACACACACCAGCGACAATTTGCTATTTTACCAACCTACAAACCTGTACATCTTTGGAGTGTGGGAGGAAACCGAAGATCTCGGAGAAAACGCATGCAGGTCACGGGGAGAACGTACAAACTCCGTACAGACAGCGCCCATGGTCAGGATGGAACCTGGGTCTCTGACGCTGTAAGCAGCAACTCTAGCGATGAGCCACCAAGTTATGTCAATGTTTCATCATTAACCAAATGCTGCAGATATTCATGAAGATTCATGGTTCCAAAGGAAGCCATTCATCCTGTTGAGACCTTGCCAGTCAAAGTCCTTCACTGCCCAATTCCATGTTCCTGCTCTCTGTTTTATAGCACATCAAGTGACCATTTGAATGCAGTGAGAGCTTCTTTCGTTCTCTCTGTCACAACCACCCCCTCCCCTTTAGGACTGAGATGAGGAAAACCTTTTTCACCCAGAGAGGTGTGAATCTGTGGAATTCTCTGCCACAGAAGGCAGTGGAGGCCGATTCACTGGATGTTTTCAAGGGAGTGTTAGATATAGCTCTTAGGGCTAACTATATCAAGGGATATGGGGAGAAGGTAGGCACGGGTTACTGATTGTGGATGATCAGCCATGATTGATTTGAATGGCTCGATGGGCCGAATGGCCTCCTCCTGCACCTATTTTCTATGTAAGTCTCAAACCAAGGAAACAGGCCCACTAGAAAGCAACATCAGCAGGAATATGTCATTCAGTCCCTGTACCAGATTCACCACCTTCCTACGCTAACCTCACAGCCTTTCACAGCCAAACATCCACTGACCCAACACTTGATTCACTGGATGGATTTAAAAGAGAGTTAGATAGAGCTCTGGGGGCTAGTGGAATCAAGGGATATGGGGAGAAGGCAGGCACGGGTTACTGATTGTGGATGATCAGCCGTGATCACAATGAATGGCGGTGCGTACAGGCTCGAAGGGCCAAATGGCCTCCTCCTGCACTAATTTTCTATGTTTCTATGTTTACCTCAAAATGTAAGCTGGTAAATCTAGCTAACATATCAGCATAGCAAATTAGACAACGAGAAACATTTCCCCAAGAGATCGCTCACAAAAGCCCAAATGTTAGTGATTGGTGAGCACAGTTTCAAGTGGCCTGCAACAACGATCACAGACTGTAACTCACCTGGGGGTAGGTGCGACAGGACCTGATGTTGTCGTTGAAACCCATCCAGCGCTGGTAGTCAGGATACTCCCCCCTGTTCAGGACATACTGGTACCCCATGTAGTTGGGTCTCTCGTACGCCACCCACCAGTCACTGTCCACACGGATGGAGTTACAGCGGCTGAAGTAAGAGGACAGATCAGCACAGTCAGTGCTGCACTCATAGTGCCGGCCCTGGAAGTTCCTGTCCTCGTAGAAGATGATCTGTGGGGAGAAATAACATAGTTTGGGTCAGATTAGGAGGGGCACGATGTTTAAAGTATACTTCCCCAAATCAGATTTCCTCTTGCCTTTCCCATTTTAGTTCACAGTCAGTACCAATCTGTAGACTGCTGGTAGCTACAATTTGCCCTTTATATATCAGATAGAAAGGCCTTTCCAGCAATACCTTTGTAATGTAAATGATGCAGAACACAGGGTCAGAAGGAAAAGCACAACATATAACACATGAATGCTGAAAAAGCAGCTGAGAGTACCTGATGCGTTTATTTTTCTTTTTGCAGCCACATCATTGTATATAAGCCTTTATCGTTTGACACTGGGAAATATTCTAGATTCTCAATAAAAAGGCACTGTGCTCAGATGTGTCATTGGATCATAGAAGTTCAGCAAGGAAACAGGCCCTTCAGCCCACAGAGTCCATACTGGCCATCAAGCACTCCTTTGCACTACAACTCCATTGATCTCATTTTATTGTGTTGGAAGGAACTGCAGATGCTGGTTTACACCAAAGATGGACACAAAATCCATTACGTTCTGGGATCACCCTTGGAATATCTGTGACAGGTTTTTCCATCCAAGTTATTGATCAAACAAATGAAGGCACAGACTGCAGATGCTGGAATCTAGCTCAAAAACCAGGTCCCTGGACGAACAGCAGGCAGTGAAGAAAGCTAATGGCATGTTGGCCTTCATAACAAGAGGATTTGAGTACTGCAGCAAAGAAATCCTTCTGCAGTTGTATAGAAACATAGAAAAACATAGAAAATAGGTGCAGGAGGAGGCCATTCGGCCCTTCGGGCCAGCACCGCCATTCATTGTGATCGTGGCTGATCATCCACATTAGGGCCCTGGTGAGACTACATCTGGAGTATTGTGTGCAGTTTTGGTCTCCTAATTTGAGGAAGGACGTCCTTGCTATTGAGGCAGTGCAGTGTAGGTTCACAATATCAATCTCCGGGATGGCGGGACTGTCATATGAGGAAAGATTTGAAAGACTGGGCTTGTATTCACTGGAATTTAGACGGATGAGAAGGGGATCTTATAGAGATGCATAAAATTATAAAACGACTGGACAAGCTAGATGCAGGGAAAATGTTCCCAATGTTGTGGGGAGTCCAGTACCAGGGGCCACAGTCTAAGAATAAGAGGAGGCCTTTTAAATCGAGGTGAGAAGAAACTTTTTCACCCAGAGAGTTGTGAATTTGTGGAATTCTCTGCCACAGAAGGCAGTGGAAGCCAATTCACTGGATGAATTTAAAAGAGAGTTAGATAGAGCTCTAGGGGCTAGTGGAATCAAGGGATATGGGGAGAAGGCAGGCACGGGTTACTGATTGTGGATGATCAGACATGATCACAATGAATGGCTTGAAGGGCAAAATGACCTCCTTCTGCACCTATTTTCTAAGTTTCTATGTTTCTATTAACTCAGCAGGTCAAGCAGCATCTGTGGCAGCATGGGGTTTAAGTTGACGATTTGGGTCGAGAAACTGCAATCTTTCCTGTTCCCTCACAGTTCAGACTCTGGAAGGAGGAGGAAGGAGATGAAGAAAAATTTCTTTAGTCAGAGAGTGGTGAATTTCTGTGAAATTTGGTGCTGGCTCGAAGGGCCGAATGGTCTCCTCCTGCACCTGTTTTCTATGCTTCTGTGTTTCTATGACTGTTTCCATGCTCTGTGACTCAATGACTCTATGACGCTCCACCCTCTAGTCTTTGACATTTCCTACCTGGAGAGGTGGAGGTTATGCACAGGTGAGTGGAACTAACTTAGGCAAAGAGTGCACAGGTGAATGAAACTAACTTAGGCAAAGTGTGTACAGGTGAATGGAACTAACTTAGGCAAAGTGTGTACAGGTGAGTGGAACTAACTTAGGCAAAGTGTGCACAGGTGAGTGGAACTAACTTAGGCAAAGTGTGTACAGGTGAATGGAACTAACAGGCTAAGAGGTTGGAATGGGCGATTTGGGCCAATGGGCCTGTTTCCATGCTGGAATATTCCTCTAACTGTGAATTTGCAGGATAGCATTTATAATTAAATTCATTGTGTCTTATTTGCATCACTTTGCTTTGCATACCAATAAAATACTTCCAGATAAACCCATGACAGTAGATTTGAAAGTTTGAAAAGGCTGATGAAGCTGACTTTCTTTTCTGTCAAAATGTCACAGCTATTACAACCATCCCTGTAACAGGTGATTCCAGTGTTATCCCTGAGAAGCGAAGGTTTATTTGCACAATGTTGACGTTGTGTTGACGTGCCAAGTTATGTTCATTAAGGACAAAATGGAGAGGGTACAGAGGAGATTTACTAGAATGTTGCCTGGGTTTCAGCACTTAAGCTACAGAGAGAGGTTGAACAGGTTGGGTCTTTATTCTTTGGAGCGTAGAAGGTTGAGGGGGGTCTTGATAGAGGTTTTTAAGAGGGACGGACAGAGTTGACGTGGGTAGGCTTTTCCCCTTGAGAGTGGGGAAGATTCCAACAAGGGGACATAACTTCAGAATTGAGGGACAAAAGTTTAGGGGTAACATGAGGGGTAACTTCTTTACTCAGAGGGTGGTGGCTGTATGGAATGGGCTTCCGGTGGAAGTGGTGGAGGCAGGCTCAATTTTATTATTTAAGAGTAAATTGGATAGGTAAATGGATGAGAGGGGATTGGAGGGTTATGGTCTGAGAGCAGGTAGATGAGACTAGGTCAGGGATAGTGGTCGGCGTGGACTGGTAGGGCCGAACGGGCCTGTTTCCGTGCTGTAGTTTTTATATGGTTATATGGTTATATGGTTAAGAGAGCTCATGGATGAATTTGTGTCATTTATGTCCATTTATTTCAAGAGGGCTACAATACATAAACAGGGATGTAATGCTGAGGCTGTATAAAGTGCTGGTCAGGCCGCATTTGGAATATTGTGAGCAGTTTTGGGCACCATACCTGAGGAAGGATGTGCTGGCTCTGGAGAGGGTCCAGAGGAGGTTTACAAGGATGATCCCAGGAGTGAGTGGGTTAACATATGATGAGCGTTTGTCAGCACTGGGCCTGTACTCACTGGAGTTTAGAAGGATGAGGGGGGACCTCATTGAAACATATAGAATTGTGAAAGGCCTGGATAGAGTGGATGTGGAGAGGATGTTTCCACTAGTGGGTGAGTCTAGGACCAGAGGTCACAGCCTCAGAATTAAAGGACGTTCCTTTAGGAAGGAGATGAGGAGGAATTTCTTTAGTCAGGGGATGGTGAATCTGTGGAATTCATTGCCACAGAAGGCTGTGGAGGCCAAGTCAGTGGAAATATTTAAGGCAGAGATAGATAGATTCTTGATTAGTATGGGTGTCTGGGGTTATGGGGAGAAGGCAGGAGAATGGGGTTAAGAGGGAAAGAGGGTTTACTGTTGTTGTTATATGCACTGTAATTAATTAAATTAAAAATTAAAAAAATAAACATTTAAGAGGGAAAGATAGATCAGAGATAGATCAGCCATGATTGAATGGTGGAGTAGACTTGATGGGCCAAATGGCCTAATTCTGCTCCTATCACTATGGCCAGAAACCCAGCTGGTGTTTCCGATCTGGATTGTAATGAGCAGCTTGTTTGCAATGCTGGTGCCATGGGACAGTGACATGGCAGCTGGTGCAGTTCTCTCACAGCTACACCAACCCAAGCTTAGGCCCAATTATGTAAATATGGAGTCTGCATTTTCCCCCTTCAACCATTTAGCTTTCTGCTGGTGCTCAGACTTACACTCACATTCTACAAGTGTTGCCACAATCATCATGGGTCAAAAAGGTGGCAGAGTGACACAGCAGTAGAGCTGGTGCCTTACTGCGACAGAGAACTGCGTTCAATCCTGACTACAGGTGCTGACTGTAGGGATTTGCACAGTTCTCCTAGTGACTGCGTGGGTTTTCTCTGGGTGTACCGGTTTCACAGGTTCAAAGATCTGTCTATTGTCACGTGTGCCAATTAAGGTACAGTGAAACTCCAATGACCATACAGCCATACTAAAAAAAAGCAACAAGACGCACAACTACATAAAAGTTAACATAAACATTCACCACAGCAGATTCCCCACATTCCTCACTGTGATGGAAGGCAATAAAGTCTAATCTACTTCCTCTTTATTCTCCTGCGGTCGGGGCAGTCGAACCATCCATCTGGGCGATCGAAGATCCCGCGTCGGGGCGATCGAAGCTCCCGCGTCGGGGCGATCGAAGCTCCCTCGTTGGGGCGGTTGAGGCTCCTGCGGCTTGGAGCTCCCAAAGTCGGTCTCTAACCAGAGGCCGCCAGCTCCGCGATGTTAAGTCCTGCAGGATCCCGCGGTTGGAGCTCAGAGGTCGATCCCTGACAGGGACCACCAGCTCCACGATGTTAAGTCCTGCAGGCTCCAGCGGTTGGAGCTCCCGAAGTCGATCTCCAGCAGAGGCCGCCAGCTCCACGATGTTAGGCCGCAGGTCAGACGGAGATACGATATGGAAAAAAATCACATCTCTGTCGAGGTAAGAGATTAAAACCCCCACATAAAACAAGCTAAAGAACACTAAAAAATACATTTAACACATATTAAAAAACAACAAAGAAGGAAGGGATGAGACAGACTGTTGGCGAGGCGCCCATTGCGGCGCCACCCGGTGGTACAGGTTTCTATCATCATTTCACAGACTTTTACTTTACTTTAGACTTTACTCGAGAGAAGCAGTCGGGGAACAGGCCCTTCGGCCCACTGAGTCCGTGATTTCCGTCATTAACACATTTAGACCCATGTGTACGTTCAGTGTGCTTCATCAGGCTACTCAGACGTTTTGAGAGATCAGAGAGGCCTACGCCATTCAATGTGATCATGGCTGATCATTCTCAAACAGTACCCCGTTCCTGCCTTCTCCCCATACCCCCTGACTCCGCCATCCTTAAGAGCTCTATCTAGCTCTCTCTTGAATGCATTCAGAGAATTGGCCTCCACTGCCCTCTGAGGCCGAGAATTCCACAGATTCACAACTCTCTGACTGAAAACGTTTTTCCTCATCTCCGTTCTAAATGGCCTACCCCTTATTTTTAAACTGTAGCCCCTTGTTCTGGACTCCCCCAACATTGGGAACATGTTTCCTGCCTCTAACGTGTCCAGCCCCTTAATAATGTTATGTTTTGATAAGATCCCCTCTCATCCTTCTAAATTCCAGTGTATACAAGCCCAGCCGCTCCAGTCTTTCAACAATAGTCAATACCTGTAGTTGAAACTTTGCACCAGATGAGGGAGGTGCTGATGGGCAGATGGAGCCAGTGCAGGGGGAAGACGGGTAGACACAGATAAGGAGAGGGGGAAAGTGCAACTGGGTCCAGGTGGGGGAAAGGATGGTGGTAAGTGGAAGCAGAAGATGTGAAGTTGCCGACATTTGAGAAGTGAGAAAGGTGTAGCCGGACAAGGGATGGATCGGCACAAAACGCTGGAGTGACCTATCGAGACAGGCAGCATCTCTGGAGAGAAGGGATGGTTGGTGTTTGGAGCCGAGACCCTTCTTCAGTGATGGGCAGTTTCTCTGTGCATTCAGTTAACAGACTTATACCATGACACTATCCACATTTTTCCAAGCTCTGACTCAAACTGGAGGTAATCCTTTATCACACATTGGTTACTATAATCACTACTCTGAAGTCCATATGTTCAAACGTTCATAAGTGATGGGAGCAGAATTAGGCCATTCGGCCCATCAAGTCCACTCCGCCATTCAACCACGGCTGATCGATCTCTCCCTCTCAGCCCCATTCTCCCGCCTTCTCCCCATAGCCCCTGACACCCTGTGGCCTTGCCTTTCAACTCTATCCTTCTCAATTCCTCCTGCTCCCCCCTTGCACAAACAGTCTTGGTATGCATGCATACCAATGACTAGACTGCCCATTCAAGCTCCACTCTGCTTCTACAACAGTCATCGTTTCAACATTCAGGGAATGACCCAGCCGACCAATGAAATGTGCTGTTGCTCACTGAGATGGAACAGATCAAGTCTCACCTGGTGCCCCGTTTTTTAAAAGATTTTTTAGCGATACAGCGCTGAAACAGGCCCTTCGGCCCACCGAGTCCGCGCCGCCCAGCGATCCCCGCACATTAGCACTATCCTACACACACTAGGGACAATTTTTACATTTACCAAGTCAATTAACCTACATACCTGTACGTCTTTGGAGTGTGGGAGGAAACCGAAGATCTCGGAGAAAACCCACGGGGAGAACGTACAAACTCCGTACAGACGGCGCCCGTAGTCAGGATCGAACCTGAGTCTCCGGCGCTGCATTCGCTGTAAGGCGGCAACTCTACCGCTGCGCCACCGTGCCGCTCGGCCTTGGTCATTGGTCCTCTCTCAATCAACAAACAAGATAGACACAAAAAGCTCGTGGCCCGGTGAAATGGAAACACTAGTGACCACAGATGCTGGAATCGTAAGTAAAACACTAAAGTGCTGGTGGAACTCAGCGGATCAGGCAGCATCAGTGGAGGGGATGGACAGACTAAAGAAGGGTCCTGACCATGATCGTCATCTGACCATTTCCATCCACTGATCTTGCATCACCCACCACTTTGTGTTTTGCCCCTGATTCCAGCATCTACAATTTTGTGGTGTCTCAGGTTGTTACTCATGAGGGGGTATGGGAAGGAACTGCAGATGCTGGTTTTCACCGAACATAAAGACAAAAATGCTGGAGTAACTCAGCGGGTCAGGCAGCATCTCTGGAGAGAAGGAATGGGCGACGTTTCGGGTCGAGACCCTTCTTCAGACCCAACAAACAAACTACAATGTCCTGCTCCTCATTCCCCAATGTTATTCCTCCAGAAACCCAAGTGATCACAATCTGCCTGCCGCTGAGATCTGACATCAAAAGTCATTGATTGCATGTAAATCACCCGGAAATCTTCTGCCAATATGACAAGTGGTGACAAGTAACGTGGCCATATGAGCATTTCAAAAGTGAGTTTGTAGGAAGGAACTGCAGATGCTGGTTTAAACCGAAGATAGACACAAAATGCTGGAGTATCTCAGCAGGATGCTTTCAAGAGAGAGCTAGATAGATCTCTTAAAGATAGCGGAGTCAGGGGGTATGGGGAGAAGGCAGGAACGGGGTACTGATTGTGGATGATCAGCCATGATCACATTGAATGGCGGTGCTGGCTCAAAGGGCCGAATGGCCTCCTCCTGCACCTATTGTCTATTGTCTATTGGGACAGGCAGCATCTCTGGAGAGAAGGAATGGGTGACGTTTCGGGTCAAGACTCTTCGTCTGACTCCAGACTGAACCGAAACATCACACATTCCATCTCTCCAGAGATGCTGCCTGTCCCACTGAGTTACTCCAACATTTTGTCTCTATCAAAAGTAAATTTGTCCATTTTCCTGTATAAATTCTTATAGAGTAAAAGATAATTAGCAGAGATGAGGGCAGACTTTCTCCAGTGACAGGTTAGCTGGACATGAATCATTTGCTATCCAAGATTTTCCTTGCATTGCTTCCCATTGACTATGGAATACAAGCTCGGAGCGGTGGGCTTTGGTGAGGTTTAAAAGTTTGTGTTAATGTTCTCTGGTGTGTTTTGTGTGGGGGGTGGGGGAGGGGGGAGGGGGAAACCTTTTTTCAATCCCTTACCTTGCCGGAGATGCGATTGTTTTGCGGATCGTATCTCCGGTCGCTCTGCGACCTAACATTGTGGAGCTGGCGGCCTTGCCTGGGACTGACTTTTGAGCCCCACCGTGCGGCATGGACTTACCATCTGACCCTGCGATCCCCTGCCTGGGATCAACGCTCCAACCGCGGCCTGCGGACTTTAACATCAAGGAGCTCACAGTCTCGGCTGGAGACTGATGTCAAGAAGCTCCAAGCTGCACGAAGTTCGACAAGCCCCGACCCGTGGTAGATCGCCCGGCGGGGGGGAGCTGAGATTCCCCTCCCGATGCAGGAGCTTGATCGCCCCGACGAGGAAGGCCCACCGCCGGCTACGGGAATCAAGATCGTCCCGTCAACGGAAGGTTCGAGGCCCCCGACCGCTGGAGGACAAAGAAGGGAGAGATTGAACTTTTGTTCGCCTTCCATCACAGTGAGGAATGTGGAGAAGTCACTGTGGGGGATGTTCATGTTAAATGTATTTTGTGTGTCCTGTTGCTTTTTATTGGTATGACTGTACGGCAAATGAAATTCCTCGTATGTTGCAAAACATACTTGGCTAATAAAGTATGATTGTGATTGTGGTTGTGATTGACAAATGGAATTTATCTCAAACACGTGTAAAGTATTGCACTTTGCTTAGTTAAACGCAAAGATACTAGAGGAGCAAGATGGGCCACTCCGTCTAAATCGCCTATACTGAAGTGTAGTACGCAAAGGAGAATAACGTCCACCATTTTAGTAAGCAAAGCCCACCGTTCGCTCTGCCTCTCGCAGTGTAATCAGTGTTTTGGGAGAACAGTATGTGTGATGATCCCATTAAAATGCAGAACATATCTCATCTATCAACTCACAGATTTTTGTTTTTAAATGTTTCTGCAAGTTTCTGCCTACTAAAATGGCGCCGTAACATACTACGTTTTTTAGGGTCGAGTAGTCTATCTTGCTCTGCTCTATTATCTTTGGTTAAACTGTGGAAGAAATTAACTTCGAGGGAAATTAAAGGAAAAGCGGAGACTTCGAGGTTTGCTTCAAGAGACTTTATTGCATGATATCATGGAGAGATGGTGGCAGTTAACTGCACACCATTTCTCTGACTTCACAGCACGTCAAGGCATCACGTACACAGCAAGAGTGTTACCGAAGAAACCAAGTGGTACAAATCTATAATTCAGGCTGAAGAAGGGTCTCGACCCGAAACGTCACCCATTCCTTCTCTCCCGAGATGCTGCCTGACCCACTGAGTTGCTCCAGCATTTTGTGTCTAGCAAGTGGTACAAGTATATAATTCCCTGAAAGTGCTGGCAGGGGGAGGTAATGAAGATGTCATTCAGCACGTTTTCCATCATTGGTCAGTGCATTGTGTACAGGATTTGGGACATTGTGTTAAAGTTGTGAGGCCACACCGAGAACATTGGCGCGATTCTAGTCATCAGCTATAAGTCCACCAGGTCATAAGGAGTAGGAGCAGAATTAGACCATTCGGCCCATCTAGTCTACACCATTCAATCATGGCTGATCTATCTCTCCCTCCTAACCCCATTCTCCTGCCTTCTCCCCATGACCTCTGACACCCTTACTAATCAAATGGGTCAAGCACAAGCAAATATGATTGGTGTTAAAGTTATATTTGCGCTATCAGACAACAGAACACATTAGTCACCTTAAGTAAGTAACAATACCTTTTTACCAACACATGCGGGTGTGGGAGAGCAGCCCCGAGTATGGCTACATACTCGCTGTCCATCATGGTCCCACTCAAAGGTCCGATATAAAGCTGTGCTTACTTTTACCTGGGGGGATTATTCACAAAATGCTGGACTGTGGGTGGACCGTGGGTGACTGAATTTCATCCAATATTGGATGACAAATAAAGCTATCTTGAATCTTGAATCTTGAATCTTGAGTAATTCAGCAGGTCAGGCAGCATCTCAGGAGAGAAGGAATGGGTGACGTTTCGGGTCGAGACCCTTCTTCAGACTCTTCTTCTTCCTGAGATGCTGCCTGACCTGCTGAGTTACTCCAGCATTTTGTGAATAAATACCTTCGATTTGTACTAGAATCTGCAGTTATTTTCTTAATTTACCTAGGGGGAGGTTCCTACCTATTTCATCATCAGCACCTTTAAAGCCCCCCTCATGCTAGGACCAGCTTGGACCAGTTCAGACCTGTTCGGACATGCTCCTCTACATGTACAGTTCCGAAACTCCTTCATTAGCCTATCTCAAGCTAATAATGACGGCCTTATTCTGAGACTTTAGTCTTTATTTTGGAAGTTTTCCATTAAAGAATGGAACATATGTATTCATTCTGCCACAGGTTTGACATAGTGCTGCAACTGGTAACATTGCTGCCTCAGAGTTGTCAGTGTGGAGTTTGTACATCCTCTCCATGACCCCTGAATGAGGGGGGACCCCATTGAAACGTACAGAATAGTGAAAGGCCTGGATAGAGTGGGTATGGAGAGGATGTTTCCACTAGATGGGAGAGTCTGGGACCAGAGGTATTAGTCTCAGAATTAAAGGACGTTCCCTTAGGAAGAAGCTGAGGAGGACTTTCCTTAGTCAGAGGGTGGTGAATCTGTGGAATTCTTTGCCACTGAAGGCCGTGGGGGCCAAGTCAATGGATATTTTGAAGGCAGAGATAGATAGATTCTTCATCCGCACTCGTGTCAGGGGTTAAGGGGAGAATTGGGTTAGGAGGGAGAGATAGATCAGCCATGA
Source organism: Rhinoraja longicauda (assembly GCF_053455715.1). Lineage (NCBI taxonomy): Eukaryota > Metazoa > Chordata > Chondrichthyes > Rajiformes > Arhynchobatidae > Rhinoraja > Rhinoraja longicauda. Next base: position 72,016,560 of record NC_135960.1, on the reverse strand, counting down.
TTGAATGGCAGAGTACACTTGATGGGCCGAATGGCCTAATTCTGCTCCTATCACTGTGGGTTCTGTCCAGGTGTTCTGCTTTCCTTCAATATCTCAAAGATACATTACAAAATGACCCCAAGTGTGTATGTGAGTTAAATCCAGGAAGAAATGATGAGAATGTGTGGACTTTCCTGAAAATGGGATGAATGTAGGGTTAGTCTAAATGGGTGGATAATGGTCAATGTGGACTTATTGAGCCAAGGGTATCTCTCTATAAGAAGAGCAGGTATCTAAAGTCATAACAATGTCAAATGCATCACTATTCTCTCAGCGGGGGAAGATGTCCTGATCAATTATTAACCACATTTGTAGTGTGCCTCAGAATAAAATTTATCTCCACATATACTAGTGATTGAAATTATAAGCCATCATGAGTTAAGATCAGTGTGTTTCAAAGTCTCTATATGAAGCTCGTACCATTTCTATTTTGCACAATTTTATAGGGATATCAAAATAAATGAATCATTTTGACAATAGTCTGGCAAAGAGTATTTTATTTTCTGAAATACTTCCTCAGAATAATATTGTTCTTATTGAGAGTAATCTAGAAGTCCCTCATGCGCCTGAAGGACCCGATGGTGGAGTTGTAGCCCCCCCAGTCATTGTATTTTCTGTACTCCCCGGGTCTCATGAAGTACTGTCGGCCTTTGTAGTTGGCCTGTTCATAGAAGATCCAGTAACCATCCATCACTTGGCAGGAGTGGATGTCACGGTTACGGAAACGATCGTAGACGGAGGGACAGTCGTCCATGAATTCCATCGTCTGTCCTCCAAAGTCAGGCCTCTCGTAAATCTTCATCCTGTAGTTGCTCCCTCGGTACTGGAATGAAGGATATAAACATGTCAAAGGTGCCTACATTAATAAAGAGATTATACCAAGCAAGTAGTAGCAAGTGTATTTCTAGGAAAGAACTGCAGATGCTGGTTTAAATCGAAGGTAGACACAAAATGCTGGAGTAACTCAGCGGGTCAGGCAGCATCTCAGGAGAGAAGGAATGGGTGACGTTTCGGGTCGAGAACCTTCTGCAGACTGATGTCAGGGGAGGGGGCGGGACAGAGATGGAATGTAGTCGGAGACAGGAAGACTAGTGGGAGAACTGGGAAGGGGGAGGGGATTGAGAGGGAAAGCAAGAGCTATCTGAAGTTAGAGAAGTCAATGTTGATACAGCTATGGTGTAAACTACCCAAGCAAAATATGAGGTGCTGTTCCTCCAATTTGTGCTGGGCCTCACTCTGACAATGGAGGAGGCTCAGGACAGAAAGGTCAGATTGGTAATGGGAGGGGGAGTTAAAGTGTTTAGCAAGCAGGAGATCGAATTGGTTAAGACAGACTGAGCGGAGGTGTTCAGCGAAACAATCGCCGAGCCTGCGCTTGGTCTCGCCGATATACAGGAGTTCACACCTGGAACAGCGGATACAGTAGATGAGGTTGGAGGAGGTGCAGGTGAACCTCTGCCTCACCTGGAAAGACTGTCGGGGTCCTCGGATGGAGTCGAGGGGGGAGGTAAAGGGACAGGTGTTGCATCTCCTGCGGTTGCTGGGGAAAATGCCCGGGGAGGGGGTGGTTTGGGTGGGAAGGGACGAGTGGACCAGGGAGTTACGGAGGGAACGGTCTCTGCGGAAAGTGGAGAGAGGTGGAGATGGGAATATGTGGCCAGTAGTGGGATCCCGTTTGAGGTGACGGAAGTGTTGGAGGATTATATGTTGTAGGCGACGGCTGATGGGGTGGAAGGTGAGGACAAGGGGGGGACTCTATCCTTGTTACGAATGGGGGGAGGGGGAGGAGGAGCGGAGCTGCGGGATATCGAGGAGAAAGTGTGTCTCTACATGGACAGCAGGTAAACTATAAACAATCATGGTTTAACATCAATGTTGTTCACAGTCTCGACATGAGGCTGTTGAGAATTTCATGAATATATAAAAGAAAATACATTTTGACTAATAATCACATGGACGTGGGGTGGCACAGTAGTGTGGGGTGGCCCCACAGTGGCATAATGGTAGAGTTGCTGCCTCACAGCGCCAGGGACCCGGGTTCGATCCCGACTACGGGCGCTGTCTGTACGGAGTTTGTAAGCTCTCCCTGTGACTGCGTGGGTTTTCTCCAGGTGCTTCAGTTTCCTCCCACACTCCAAAGACGTACAGGTCCATAGGTTCATTGGCTTTGGCTAAAATTGTAATTTGTTCCTCGTGTGTGTGGGATAGAGTTAGTGTACCGGGTGATCGCCAGTCGGCACGTTGGGCCAATGGGCCTGTTTCTGCACTCTAAAGTAAAGTCTAAAGAAAGGTATTTTAATGCATTTTAATGCATTTTCAATATAGTCATGTGAAAATACGTCTTGCAGCAATAATGTCCTGATGTGAGTATGGCTCAAGGTGTCTAGGTCAGTTTATTGGCCCATATACCGATTAAGGTTCAGTGAAACTCAGATGAGGATTCATCTTTCACCTCCCTAAAAGGTAAGATAACTGATGGAAGTATATTCTGGAATTCTGAGGATATCATTATTAAAAAGAACGAAGCTTACAGAATTTCATTCCATTTAGACATAGCATTCAGCGACTAATGTCTAACTTTTGTTAGACGTTTAGAAATGCAGATGCTGGTTTACACAGAAGATGGACACAAAATGCTGGAGTAACTCAGTGGGACAGGCAGCATCTCTGGAGAGAAGGAATGGGTGATGTTTTGGGTCGAGACCCTTCTTCAGGTACAGACAAAGTGAACCAGGTGCCCTTGTAAGAATTTGCAGGTTGTGGGAGAGGGTAGAGGAGTAGGAATAAAAGAGTAGATGGCTCCAACATGAAGCTACGATGGCTTCAATGAGTCAAACAACCATTCCACACTTTGACCCCACTTTGGTTCTGTGAAATTATTAAAAGGGCAAACTTCTGTAATCTAGTCTAGCGCAATTCAGTAAGTCTAGTTTAGAGATACAGCATGGAAACAAGCCCACTGAGTCCGCACCGACCAGCGATCCCCACACATTAACATTATCCTACACACACCAGCGACAATTTGCTATTTTACCAACCTACAAACCTGTACGTCTTTGGAGTGTGGGAGGAAACCGAAGATCTCGGAGAAAACGCATGCAGGTCACGGGGAGAACGTACAAACTCCGTACAGACAGCGCCCATGGTCAGGATGGAACCTGGGTCTCTGACGCTGTAAGCAGCAACACTAGCGACGTGCCACCAAGTTATGTCAATGTTTTATCATTAACCAAATGCTGCAGATATCCATGAAGGTTCATGGTTCCAAAGGAAGCTGTTCATCCTGTTGAGACCTTGCCAGTCAAAGTCCTTCACTGCCCAATTCCATGTTCCTGCTCTCTGTTTTATAGCACATCAAGTGATCATTTGAATGCAGTGAGAGCTTCTTTCGTTCTCTCTGTCACAACCACCCCCTCCCCTTTAGGACTGAGATGAGGAAAACCTTTTTCACCCAGAGAGCTGTGAATCTGTGGAATTCTCTGCCACAGAAGGCAGTGGAGGCCGATTCACTGGATGTTTTCAAGGGAGAATTAGATATAGCTCTTAGGGCTAACTAAATCAAGGGATATGGGGAGAAGGTAGGCACGGGTTACTGATGGTGGATGATCAGCCATGATTGATTTGAATGGCTCGATGGGCCGAATGGCCTACTCCTGCACCTATTTTCTATGTAAGTCTCAAACCAAGGAAACAGGCCCACTAGAAAGCAACATCAGCAGGAATATGTCATTCAGTCCCTGTACCAGATTCACCACCTTCCTACGCTAACCTCACAGCCTTTAACAGCCAAACATCCACTGACCCAACACTTGATTCACTGGATGAATTTAAAAGAGAGTTAGATAGAGCTCTGGGGGCTAGTGGAATCAAGGGATATGGGGAGAAGGCAGGCACGGGTTACTGATTGTGGATGATCAGCCGTGATCACAATGAATGGCGGTGCGTTCAGGCTCGAAGGGCCAAATGGCCTCCTCCTCACTAATTTTCTATGTTTCTATGTTTGCCTCAAAATGTAAGCTGGTAAATCTAGCTAACATATCAGCATAGCAAATTAGACAACGAGAAACATTTCCCCAAGAGATCGCTCACAAAAGCCCAAATGTTGGTGATTGGTGAGCACAGTTTCAAGTGGCCTGCAACAACGATCACAGACTGTAACTCACCTGGGGGTAGGTGTGACAGGACCTGATGTTGTCGTTGAATCCCATCCAGCGCTGGTAGTCAGGATACTCCCCCCTGTTCAGGACATACTGGTACCCCATGTAGTTGGGTCTCTCATACGCCACCCACCAGTCACTGTCCACACGGATGGAGTTACAGCGGCTGAAGTAAGAGGACAGATCAGCACAGTCAGTGCTGCACTCATAGTGCCGGCCCTGGAAGTTCCTGTCCTCGTAGAAGATGATCTGTGGGGAGAAATAACATAGTTTGGGTCAGATTAGGAGGGGCACGATGTTTAAAGTATACTTCCCCAAATCAGATTTCCTCTTGCCTTTCCCATTTTAGTTCACAGTCAGTACCAATCTGCAGACTGCTGGTAGCTACAATTTGCCCTTTATATATCAGATAGAAAGGCCTTTCCAGCAATACTTTTGTAATGTAAATGATGCAGAACACAGGGTCAGATGAAAAAGCACAATATATAACACATGAATGCTGAAAAAGCAGCTGAGAGTACCTGATGCGTTTATTTTTCTTTTTGCAGCCACATCATTGTATACAAGCCTTTATCGTTTGACAATGAGAAATATTCTAGATTCTCAATAAAAAGGCACTGTGCTCAGATGTGTCATTGGATCATAGAAGTTCAGCAAGGAAACAGGCCCTTCAGCCCACAGAGTCCATACTGGCCATCAAGCACTCCTTTGCACTACAACAAGATTGATCTCATTTTATTGTGTTGGAAGGAACTGCAGATGCTGGTTTACACCAAAGATGGACACAAAATGTTGAAGTAATTCAGCAGGTCAGGCAGTATTGCTGGAGAGAAGGAATGGGTGATGTTTCGGGTCAAGACCCTTCTTCTATTCATTGTTCCTAGACACTAATCAACTACCCCCTGATTCTACAACTCCCTACACACAAGGGACAATTTAAAATGGCCAATTAACCAACGTGGAAGGTAGCTGGAGAACCTGGAGAAATTACATTGGGGAATGAGGGAGAGCATGCAATCTCCTTACAAGTCCTTACAATCTACTTACAAGTACGTAGGTAAAGTGTGAGGAGGTGGGAATTATCGGTGAGAACTTCCAAAGAGCTCACAGAACATGAGGACCCAACCCCTCCCCACCCCCACTTAGGCCAGAGGCTTCTTTGATACATTCCAGCTACTCCTGACCATGGAAATTTAGACCTCCCAACAAGCGCACATCAGTAAGGCTCAAAATGCTGGAGTAACTCAGGCAGCATCTCTGGGGAGAAGGAATATGTGACGTTTCGGGTCGAGACCCTTCTTCAGACTCCCTGTCCCGCTGAGTTGCTCCGGCATTTTGTGTTGATCTCCAGTGAGTAGAATCCTGGCTGAGCCCACAATGCAGTGAAGAGGGAACGTGTACAGTACGATATGTTACGGTACGACACGACACAATACGGTACGATACGGTACGGTACGGTACGGTACGGTACGGTACGGTACGGTACGACACGACACAATACGGTACGATACGGTACGGTACGGTACGATACGGTACGGTACGATACGGTACGACACGACACAATACGGTACGATACGGTACGACACGATACTATACGGTACGACACGATACTATACGGTACGATACGGTACGATACGATACGTTACGGTACGACACGGTACGATACGACACGACACAATACGGTACGATACGGTACGACACGATACTGTACGGTACGATACGATACGACATGATACGATATGGTACGATACGATACGTTACGGTACGACACGACACAATACGGTACGATACGGTACGGTACGATACGACACGACACGATATGATACGGTACGATACGATATGTTACGACACGATACGATACGATACGATACGATACGGTACGACACGATACGATATGACACGATACGGTACGATACGGTACGGTACGGTACGACAGGATTATGGTACGATACGGTACGACACGATACGGTACGACACGATACGGTACGACACGATACGGTACGACACGATACGGTACGACATGATACGATACGGTACGATACGATACTGTATGATACGACACGATACGATACGATACGATACGATACGATACGATACGATACGATACGATACGATACGATACGATACGATACGATACGATACGATACGATACGATACGATACGATACGATACGGTACGATACGACACGACACGACACGACACGATACGGTACGATACGACACGATACGGTACAATACGGTACGATATGATACGATACGGTACGATACGATAAGGTACGATATGATACGATATGATACGACACGATACGACACGATACGGTACGATACGGTACGACACGATATGATACGACACGATACGATACGACACGACACGATACGATACGACACGATATGGTACGATACCGTACGTACGATACGGCACGGTACGATATGGTACGATACGATACGATACGATACGATACGATACGATACGATACGATACGATACGGTACGTTACGGTACGATACGATACGATATGATACGGTACGGTACAATACGACAGGATACGACACGATACTTTGCGATACGGTACGATATGACACGACACGGTACGATACGATACGGTACGATACGATACGATACGACACGATATGACACGATACGGTACGATATGGTACGACACGACACGACACGATACGATACGATACGATACGACACGATACGATACGATACGATGCGATACGATACGGTACGTACAACACGATACGATACGATACGATACGATACGATACGATACGATACGATACGATACGGTACGGTATGATACGATACGACACGATACCGTACGATATTATACGATACGGTACGATACGGTACGATACGGTACGATACGACACGGTACGGTACAATATGATACGATGCGATACGATACGGTACGATACGATATGGTACGATACGACACGATACGATACGATACGATACGATATGATACGATGCGATACGATACGGTACGATACGGTACGATACGATACGATACGATACGGTACGATACGGTACGATACGACACGATACGATGTGTCATTGGATCATAGAAGTTCAGCAAGGAAACAGGCCCTTCAGCCCACAGAGTCCATACTGGCTTCAAGCACTCCTTTGCACGACAACTCCATTAATCTCATTTTATTGTGTTGGAAGGAACTGCAGATGCTGGTTTACACCAAAGATGGACACAAAATGTTGAAGTAATTCAGCAGGTCAGGCAGTATTGCTGGAGAGAAGGAATGGGTGACATTTCGGGTCGAGACCCTTCTTCTATTCATTGTTCCTAGATACTCCTCAACTACCCCCTGATTCTACAACTCCCTACACACAAGGGACAATTTAAAATGGCCAATTTACCGATGTGGAAGGTAGCTGGAGAACCTGGAGTAAACACATGGGGGAATGAGGGAGAGCATGCAATCTCCTTACAAGTCCTTACAATCTACTTACAAGTACATAGGTAAAGTGTTGGGAGGTGGGAATTATCGGTGAGAACTTCCAAAGAGCTCACAGAACATGAGGACCCAACCCCTCCCCACCCCCACTTAGGCCAGAGGCTTCTTTGATACATTCCAGCTACTCCTGACCATGGAAATTTAGACCTCCCAACAAGCGCACATCAGTAAGGCTCAAAATGCTGGAGTAACTCAGGCAGCATCTCTGGGGAGAAGGAATATGTGACGTTTCGGGTCGAGACCCTTCTTCAGACTCCCTGTCCCGCTGAGTTGCTCCGGCATTTTGTGTTGATCTCCAGTGAGTAGAATCCTGGCTGAGCCCACAATGCAGTGAAGAGGGAACGTGTACAGTACGATATGTTACGGTACGACACGACACAATACGGTACGATACGGTACGGTACGGTACGGTACGGTACGGTATGACACGACACGGTATGATAGGGTACGGTACGATACGGTACGTTACGTTACGGTACGACACGATACGATACGATACGACACGATACGTTACGATACGATACGACACGATACGGTACGATACGGTACGACACGATACGGTATGATACGATACGACACGACACGGTATGATACGATACGACACGATACGGTAAGACACGACACGGTATGATACGGTACGATACGGTACGGTACGATACGATACGGTACGACACGACACGTCACGACACGACACGACACGATACGGTACGATACGACACGACACGGTACGGTACGACACGACACGACACGGTACGGTACGATACGGTATGATACGATACGACACGGTACGGTACGACACGACACGACACGGTACGACACGACACGGCACGACACGACACGGCACGACACGACACGACACGACACGACACGACACGACACGACACGACACGACACGACACGACACGACACGACACGACACGACACGACACGACACGACACGATACGATACGATACGACACGATACGATACGATACGGTACGGTACGACACGATACGGTACGACACGACACGATACGGGACGACACGATACGATACGTTACGGTACGATACGGTACGATACGATACGATACGATACGGTGCAACACGATACGATATGGTATGACACGACACGACACGACACGACACGACACGACACGACACGACACGACACGACACGACACGACACGACACGACACGACACGATACGATACGATACGATACGGTACGATACGGTACGACACGATACGATACGATATGGTACGATACGGTACGGTACGATACGATGCGGCACGGTACGAAACGGTACGTTACGGTACGATACGACACGGTACGATATGACACGGTACGACACGATACGGTATGGTACGATACGATACGGTATGGTACGACACGGTATGGTACGACACCACACGGTACGACACGACACGGTACGACACGATACGATACGGTACGATACGACACGGTACGATATGACACGGTACGACACAATAAGGTACGACACGACACGATACGACACAATACAAAATGGTACGATACGATACGGTACGACACGATATGATACGATACGATACGATACGATACGGTATGATACAGTACGATACGACATGATACGATACGACACGATACGGTACGATACGACACGATACGATACGATACGATACGATACGATACGATACGATACGATACGATACGATACGATACGATACGATACGATACGATACGATACGAAACGGTACGTTACGGTACGATACGGCACGGTACGATACGACACGATACGGTACGACACGATACGATACGTTACGATACGACACGGTACGATATGACACGGTACGACACGAGACGGTACGACACGACACGATACGGGACGACACGATACGACACAATACAAAACGGTACGGTACGATACGGTACGACACGATACGATACGATACGATACGGTACGATACGACACGGTACGGTACGAGACGATACGGTACGACACGGTACGGTACGGTACGGTACGACACGAAACGATACGGTACGATACGATACGATACGATACGACACGACACGACACGATATGATACGATACGATACGATACGATACGATACGATACGATACGATACGATACGATACGATACGATACGATACGGTACGATACGACACGATACGGTACGATACGATACGATACGGTACGATACGGTACGATACGACACGATACGGTACGATACGATACGATACGATACGATACGATACGGTACGATACGGTACGATACGGTACGACACGATACGGTACGACACGGTACGGTACGATACGATACTGTACGAAACGGTACGTTACGGTACGATACGGCACGATACGATACCACACGATACGGTACGGTACGATACAACACGGTACGGTACGATACGAAACGATACGATATGACACGATACGATACGATACGATACGGCACGGTACGACACGATACGGTACGGTACGATACGATACGTTACGGTACGATACGGTACGATACGTTACGACACGATACGATACAGTACGATACGATACGATACGGTACGATACGTTACGACACGATACGATACGGTATGATACGATACGATACGATACGATACGGTACGACACGATACAGTACGATACGGTACGGTACGATACGACACGACACGATACGGTACGACACGATACGGTACGATACGGTACGGTACAGTACGGTACGGTACGGTACGGTACGGTACGGTACGGTACGGTGCGACGCGACACGATACGATAAGGTACGATTCGACACAATACGATACGTTACGATACGATACGATACGATAGGATACGATACGACACGATACGATACGATACGATACGATACAATACGATACGATACGGTACGACACGGTATGATACGATATGATACGATACGATACGGTACGACACGATACGATACGGTACGATACGATACGACACGACACGATACAGTACGACACGATACGGTATGACACGGTACGGTACGGTACGACACGATACGATACGACACGATACGGTACGACACGATACGGTACGACACGATACGATACGATACGATACGATACGATACGATACGATACGATACGATACGATACGATACGATACGATACGATACGATACGATACGATACGATACGATACGATACGATACGATACGGTACGACACGGTATGATACGGTATGGTACGGTACGGTACGGTACGACACGATACGATACAATACGGTACGATACGGTACGGTACGGTACGGTATGACACGATACGATACGATACGATACGATACGATACGATACGATACGATACGATACGATACGGTACGATACGATATGATACGATACGATACGATACGGTACGATACGATACGGTACGACATGATACGTTACGGTACGATACGATACGATACGATACGATACGATACGATACGATACGATACGACACGATATGTTACGACACGATACGATACGGTATGATACGATACGATACGATACGATACGATACGATACGATACGGTACGACACGATACGGTACGATACGATACGACACGACACGACACAATACGGTACGACACGATACGGTACGACACGGTACGACACGGTATGGTACGGTACGACACGATACGGTACGATACGATACGATACGATACGATACGATACGATACGATACGATACGATACGATACGATACGATACGATACGATACGATACGATACGATACGATACGGTACGATACGATACGATACGATACGATACGATACGATACGATATGGTACGATACGATACGATACGATACGGTACGACATGATACGATACGATACGGTGCAACAAGATACGATACGGTACGACACGACGTCACGACACGACACGATACGATACGATACGATACGATACGATACGATACGATACGATACGATACGATACGATACGATACGATACGATACGATACGATACGATACGATACGATACGGTACGATACGACACGATACGGTACGATACGATACAGTGCGATACGGAACGATACGGTACGATACGGTACGACACGATACGGTATGACACGGTACGGTACGATACGATACGGTACGAAACGGTACGTTACGGTACGATACAACACGGTACGGTACGATACGATACGATACGATACGATATGACACGATACGATACGATATGGCACAGTACGACACGATACGGTACGGTACGATACGATACGATATGGTACGGTACGATACGATACGTTACGGTACGATACGGTACGGTACGGTACGACACGATACGATACGATACGATACGATACGATACGGTACGATACGATACGGTACGACACGATACGTTACGGTACGATACGGTACGATATGTTACGACACGATACGATACGGTATGATACGATACGTTACGATACGATACGGTACGACACGATACGGTACGGTACGATACGATACGATATGACACGACACGATACAGTACGACACGATACGATATGTTACGACACGATACGATACGGTATGATACGATACGATACGATACAATACGGTACGACACGATACGGTACGATACGATAGGACACAACACGACACGATACGGTACGACACGATACGGTACGACACGGTACGGTATGGTATGGTACGGTACGACACGATACGGTACGACACGATACGATACGATACGATACGATACGATACGATACGATACGATACGATACGATACGATACGATACGATATGGTACGATACGATACGGTACGACACGATACGATACGATACGGTGCAACAAGATACGATACGGTACGACACGACATGACACGTCACGACACGATACGGTACGATACGATACGATACGATACGACACGATACGGTACGATACGATACGGTGCGATACGGTACGATACGGTACGATACGGTACGACACGATACGGTACGGTACGACATGATACGATGCGATACGATACGGTACGATACAACATGATACGATACGATACGGTACGGTACGATACGGTACGGTACGATACGGTACGATAAATTAAGACACGATACGATACGATACGATATGACACGATATGATACGGTATGATACGATACGACACCATACGGTACGATATGATACGATACGGTACGATACGGTACGATATGGTACGATACGGTACGATACGGTACGATACGACACGATACGGTACGATATGGTACGATACGGTACGATACGGTACGATACGACACAATACGGTACGATATGGTACGATACGGTACGATACGGTACGATACGACACGATACGGTACGATATGATACGATGCGATACGATATGGTACGATACGGTACGATATGATATGGTACGATACGACACGATACGATACGATATGATACGATGCGATACGATACGATACGATACGATACGATACGATACGATACGATACGATACGATACGATACGGTACGATACGGTACGATACGTCACGATTCGGTGTGTCATTGGATCATAGAAGTTCAGCAAGGAAACAGGCCCTTCAGCCCACAGAGTCCATACTGGCTTCAAGCACTCCTTTGCACGACAACTCCATTAATCTCATTTTATTGTGTTAGAAGGAACTGCAGATGCTGGTTTACACCAAAGATGGACACAAAATGTTGAAGTAATTCAGCAGGTCAGGCAGTATTGCTGGAGAGAAGGAATGGGTGATGTTTCAGGTCGAGACCCTTCTTCTATTCATTGTTCCTAGACACTAATCAACTACCCCCTGATTCTACAACTCCCTACACACAAGGGACAATTTAAAATGGCCAATTAACCAACGTGGAAGGTAGCTGGAGAACCTGGAGAATACACATTGGGGAATGAGGGAGAGCATGCAATCTCCTTACAAGTCCTTACAATCTACTTACAAGTACGTAGGTAAAGTGTTGGGAGGTGGGAATTATCGGTGAGAACTTCCAAAGAGCTCGCAGAACATGAGGACCCAACCCCTCCCCACCCCCACTTAGGCCAAAGGCTTCTTTGATACATTCCAGCTACTCCTGACCATGGAAATTTAGACCTCCCAACAAGCGCACATCAGTAAGGCTCAAAATGCTGGAGTAACTCAGGCAGCATCTCTGGGGAGAAGGAATATGTGACGTTTCGGGTCGAGACCCTTCTTCAGACTCCCTGTCCCGCTGAGTTGCTCCGGCATTTTGTGTTGATCTCCAGTGAGTAGAATCCTGGCTGAGCCCACAATGCAGTGAAGAGGGAACATGTACAGTACGATATGTTACGGTACGACACGACACAATACGGTACGATACGGTACGGTACGGTACGGTACGGTACGGTACGACACGATACGGTACGACACGATACGGTACGGTACGGTACGACACGATACGGTACGGTACGATACGGTACGACACGACACGACACGGTACGATACGGTACGACACGATACGGTACGACACGATACGGTACGACACGATACGGTACGACACGATACGATACGGTACGACACGACACGACACGATACGGTACGACACGATACGACACGACACGACACGATACGACACGACACGATACGACACGATACGATACGGTACGACACGACACGATACGACACGACACGATACGGTACGATACGACAAGACACGACACGACACGACACGGTACGATACGGTACGACACGATACGACACGACACGACACGACACGACACGATACGACACGATACGACACGACACGACACGACACGACACGACACGACACGACACGATACGACACGACACGATACGACACGACACGATACGACACGATACGTCACGACACGATACGATACGGTACGACACGACACGATACGGTACGATACGGTACAATACGATACGATACGATACGATACGATACGATACGATACGATACGATACGATACAGTACGGTACGATACGATACGGTACGGTACGGTACGACATGATACGATATGATACGAAACGATACGATACGATACGGTACGGTACGATACGATACGATACGATACGATACGATATGATACGGTACGATACGATACGACACGACACGACACGACACGACACGACACGACACGACACGACACGACACGACACGACACGGTACGGTACGGTACGACACGACACGACACGACACGACACGACACGACACGACACGACACGACACGACACGACACGGTACGATACAATACGACACGACACGATACGATACGGTACGGTACGGTACGGTACGGTACGGTACGGTACGATACGGTACGGTACGGTACGATACGGTACGGTACGATACGGTACGCTACGGTACGGTACGGTACGGTACGATAGGATACGGTACGGTACGGTACGATACGGTACGGTACGGTACGGTACGGTACGGTACGGTACGGTACGATACGATACGATACGATACGGTACGAGACCATAACTGCACACAATACTCCAGGTGTGGTCTCACTAGGGCCCTGTACAACTGCAGAAGGACCTCTTTGCTCTTACACTCAAGTCCTTTTGTTACGATGGCCAACATGCCATTAGCTGTCATATGTTGAAAGACTGGAGCGACTAGGCTTGTATACACTGGACTTTAGAAGGATGAGAGGGGATCTTATTGAAACATAAGATTATTAATGGATTGGACACATTAGAGGCAGGAAACATGTTCCCGATGTTGGGGGAGTCCAGAACCAGGGGCCACAGTCTAAGAATAAAGAGCAGGCCATTTAGAACGGAGATGAGGAAAAACTTTTTCAGTCAGAGAGTTGTGAATCTGTGGAATTCTCTGCCTCAGAAGGCAGTGGAGGCCAATTCTCTGAATGCATTCAAGAGAGAGCTAGATAGAGCTCTTAAGGATAGCGGAGTCAGGGGGTATGGGGAGAAGGCAGGAACGGGGTACTGATTGAGAATGATCAGCCATGATCACATTGAATGGCGGTGCTGGCTCGAAGGGCTGAATGGCCTCCTCCTGCACCTATTGTCTATTGTCTATAAAAGCAATACAACTATCTTTACTTGTGTTTGACCCCACAAACAGGCAAAAGTTACACTAAAATTCTGAATAAAACTGTCTTCTGATTAAAATTATCACCAGCATGAAATTCCATTGATCGGCAAGTGCACCAATGGGCTTATCAAACAGTCTGGTTCAGCAGTTTTCACCTTTCTAATATTATTCTATTTTAACGTACTAAAAGGCCGACTGCACGAATATAAATTGTTCTAGTAATACATTATAATTGCATTTTGCAGTTAAAAATTGGATTATTCAGCAATGGAGGAGTAAGAAAATAACTGCGGATGCTGGTACAAATCGAAGTATAGGATAGTGTAAATGTGCGGGGATCGCTGGGCGGCGTGGACTCGGTGGGTCAAAGGGCCTGTTTCCGCGCTGGATCTCTAAACTAAACAAAACTAAACTAAATTTAGAAACAGGAAACTCTCACAAACAGAAGTTGCTGGATAGATACATCTTGACCAGGAAACTATGGGTAACCCTGCCACACTTTGTTGGATAAGGACGTTTGTAGCTACCTTAGGGAGCAGTTTAGTGGGTCATCTGAAAGGTAGCAACTCCAACTGAGTTTGGCTCCTCAGTTATAGGCAGGTATCACATATTGATCTGTCGCCATTGGATAACATAATAATTTGATGGCTAAGAAGAGAAAACTAAATCAATATGAGATACAAAGATAAACAAAGCAATTCTCTGCCTCAGAAGGCAGTGGAGGCCAATTCTCTGAATGCATTCAAGAGAGAGCTGGATAGAGCTCTTAAGGATAGCAGAGTCAGGGGGTATGGGGAGAAGGCAGGAACGGGGTACTGATTGTGGATGATCAGCCATGATCACATTGAATGGTGCAGGAGGAGGCCAGGTGCTGGCTCGAAGGGCCGAATGGCCTCCTCCTGCACCTATTGTCCATTGTCTATTGTCTATAAATAAAAAAGTGTTACTAATGCCACGACTAGGCTGCCCATGGACTTGTTCATGAACATTTGGCCCAGAACAATTAAACAGCGTCAAAGCAGAATGTAAAAGGATCTGAGCTCATCTAAAAACCCGAATCATGGGGCATAATCTGCCGTGCTAGAAGGTTTTATGTTAACTTTGTCTTTTAGCTGATATATACTACTGAAACCATTAGAATAACAAATGTATTTCCAACGGTGGCATTTTGGCTCAGCATATAAATACCCTGCTGCATGAGGCAGTGTTGTATACAGGTGGATCTCCAGACTGAAGCTCAAAATGGGAAAGGCAAGGCAACTCCCCATGTGTCCAGGATTTGCCAATAATGTTTCAACCAGATGAAAAATAATAACTCACCTGTTTAATTTCCCCACAGATCATCTTCTACGAGGACAGGAACTTCCAGGGCCGGCACTATGAGTGCAGCACTGACTGTGCTGATCTGTCTCCTTACTTCAGCCGCTGTAACTCCATCCGTGTGGACAGTGACTGGTGGGTGGCGTACGAGAGACCCAACTACATGGGGTACCAGTATGTCCTGAACAGGGGGGAGTATCCTGACTACCAGCGCTGGATGGGGTTCAACGACTTTGTTAAGTCCTGCCGCACCTACCCTCAGGTGAGTGGGAGACAGGTGCTTTCCTTTGTGAAATTCTAGAGCATTTTCCTTTTGTTGGCGTCCGTAAACATATAATGTCACTTTGTATAATATCAGTCCGCCTAAACCTACCTGATCTCCCATTTGCTCAACACTTTAACTCTCCCTCACATTCCCACACTGAACTTTCTGTCCTGGGCCTCCTCCATTGTCAGAGTGAGGCCCAGTGCAAATTGGAGGAACAGCACCTCATATTTCACTTGGGCAGCTTACACCCCAGCGGTATGAACATTGAATTCTCTAACTTCAAGTAACCCTTGCTTTCCCTCTCTCTCCATCCCTCCCCCTTCCTAGTTCTCCAACCAGTCTGACTCCTCCTGATTTAATTTTATCTCTGTGTGCTTCATTGTCGCCTTCTCCTAGCTAATGATCTGCTCTACATTTTCCTTGATCTGCATTCCTTTTTGATGTCTCCTTTTCGCACCTTGAACTTCCTTATCTCTGTGTCTCCCTCTCCCCTGATGCTCAGTCTGAAGAAGGATCTCGACCCGAAACGCCAGAGATGGTGTCTGTCCCGCTGAGTTACTCCAGCTTTTTGTGTCTATCTTGTGTAATTCAGTCTAAGGCAATTGATGTATTGCTAAAAAGCTTCTTATATTGATTGGAATTTTTTCCAGAACTTTGTTTTCGTCTTGTGGTGTTAAATCCACATCTTATTCATTTGGGAATGCTTTGTGAAATTTCAAATTTGGATAGTAAGATTGAAATAAAGCAGGAACGATCAATTACCACCGGTATAAAAAAAAAAATTTAAATTCTATCTTGTATTGGAATTTCCCACAGTAGTTATTAATTTGCAAGATGCACAGGTTTCTGGATTTTGGATCTCGACCCAAAACGTCACCCATTCCTTCTCTCCAGAGATGCTGCCTGACCCGTTGCGTTATTCCATCATTTTGTGTCTGTCTTCGGTTTAAAGCAGCATTCCGCAGAGACCGTTCCCTCCGCAACTCCCTGGTCCACTCGTCCCTTCCTACCCAAACCACCCTAACCCCGGGCACTTTCCCCTGTAACCGCACGAGATGCAACACCTGTCCCTTTACCTCCCCCCTCAACTCCATCAAAGGACCCAAACAATCTTTCCAGGTGAGACAGAGGTTCACCTGCACCTCCTCCAACCTCATCTATTGCATCCGCTGCTCTAGATGTCAACTGATCTATATCGGCGAAACCAAGCGCAGGCTCGGCGATCGCTTCGCTGAACACCTGCGCTCGGTCCGCATTAACGCAACTGATCTCCCGGTGGCCCAGCACTTTAACTCCCCCTCCCATTCCCAGTCTGACCTCTCTGTCATGGGCCTCCTCCAGTGCCATAGTGAGGCCCGCCGGAAATTGGAGGAGCAGCACCTCATATTTCGCCTGGGCAGTTTGCAGCCCGGTGGTATGAACGTCGACTTCTCCAACTTCAGATAGCTCCTCTGTCCCTCCCTTCCCCTCCTCCTTCCCAGAGCTCCCTCTATCTTCCTGTCTCCACCTATATCCTTCCTTTGTCCCACCCCCGACATCAGTCTGAAGAAGGGTCTCGACCCGAAACGTCACCCATTCCTTCTCTCCCGAGATGCTGCCTGACCTGCTGAGTTACTCCAGCATTTTGTGAATAAATCAATCTGCAGTTCCTTCTTACGCAAAGGAATTGGGATTGACTGAATCTCCTGAGAAGTATAAAGGATGAAGCGGTGAAATTAGGAAAGTTAAAAAGGAGCCATGAGATATTCTTGGCAGATATGGTGAAGAGTAAAAGAATAGCCAGAAAGAAAGGAAGTCCCCTGAATGTCAACACAGTCGACTGTTGTGTGAAGTCCTAGGAAATGGCTGGGGGCTTCAATGAATACTTCCCATCTGCATCTACTGTGGTGAGGCTGCTGAGGCTACTCAGAGAACGAAACAGTAACATCCCGGAATATGTAGTATAAGAAAATAACTGCAGATGCTGGTACAAATCGAAGGTATTTATTCACAAAATGCTGGAGTAACTCAGCGGGTCAGGCAGCATCTCAGGAGAGAAGGAATGGGTGACGTTTCGGGTCGAGACCCTTCTTCAGACTGATGTCAGGGGGGCGGGACAAAGGAAGGATATAGGTGGAGACAGGAAGACAGTGGGAGATCTGGGAAGGGGGAGGGGAAGAGAAGGACAGAGGAACTATCTAAAGTTCGAGAAGTCAATGTTCATACCGCTGGGCTGCAAGCTGCCCAAGCGAAATTGGGGGCATGCAGCATAGGTTTACTAGGTTAATTCCTGGAATGGCGGGACTGTCGTATGTTGAAAGACTGGAGCGGCTAGGCTTGTATACACTGGAATTTAGAAGGATGAGAAGGGATCTTATCGAAACATATAAGATGATTAAGGGGTTGGACACGTTAGAGGCAGGAAACATGTTCCCAATGTTAAGAATAAGGGGTAGGCCATTTAGAACGGAGATGAGGAAAAACCTTTTCAGTCAGAGAGTTGTAAATCTGTGGAATTCACTGCCTCCGAAGGCAGTGGATGCCAAGTCTCCAAATGCATTCAAGAGAGAACTAGATAGAGCTCTTAAGGATAGCGGAGTCAGGGGGTATGGGGATAAGGCAGGAACAGGGTACAGATTGAGAATGATCAGCCATGATCACATTGAATGGCGGTGCTGGCTCGAAGGGCTGAATGGCCTACTCCTGCACCTATTGTCCATTGTCTATTGTATATTGAATGGGCAGGCTGTAATGGAATACAGCAGGCTAGTAGGATTGGTGTAGATTGGTATGATGGGCAGTATAGGTCAAGGGCCTGTATTTATGCTGTACAATCCATGACTGTATTACACTAGATAGAACTGATTTCCCTGACAGTCTTTCTGACTCCACTACTTATTTTTCAAAGAGGACTTTAGTTTCACAAAGTCAAAATTACATAGTTTAAACAAAGTTGCCTGCTTCCTTCTAGTTACTTAAGGGGTTGGACACATTAAAGGCAGGAAACATGTTCCCAATGTTGGGGAGTCCAGAACAAGGGGCCACAGTTTAAGAATAAGGGGTAGGCCATTTAGAACGGAGATGAGAAAAAACTTTTTCAGTCAGAGAGTTATAAATCTGTGGAATTCACTGCCTCAGAAGGCAGTGGAGGCCAAGTCTCTGAATGCATTCAAGAGAGAGCTAGATAGAGCTCTTAAGGATAGCGGAGTCAGGGGATATGGGGAGAAGGCAGGAACGGGGGTACTGATTGAGAATGATCAGCCATGATCACATTGAATGGTGATGCTGGCTCGAAGGGCCGAATGGCCTACTGTCTACGGCACCTATTGTCTATTGTCTATTGAAATATTTCATCCTGCTTCTTGCAATGAAGAGTGTTTCAGTTCAGGTCATCTTTCTTCGTTTGGAGATGCCCGCACTGCACACTGAAGTGTTTGTCCTGTTTCGCTCCGGTTGTCAAACAACATTCCCAGCAATTGAACACATCCAGTGACTAGGCAACTATTCATTTCCTTTCCTCCTTTATTTTTTTTTTAAACTTCAAAGTCTGCTGATAGATTTATGTTGATGTATTTCAAATTTCTTTTTGGGCAACCATGGAATGGTAGCTACTGCAAATCACACACGCAGTTGTTCCAACACCTTGAATACTGTATGCTTTCCATTCCAGTACCGAGGGAGCAACTACAGGATGAAGATTTACGAGAGGCCTGAGTTTGGAGGACAGACGATGGAATTCATGGACGACTGTCCCTCCGTCTACGATCGTTTCCGTAACCGTGACATCCACTCCTGCCAAGTGATGGATGGTTACTGGATCTTCTATGAACAGCCCAACTACAGAGGCCGACAGTACTTCATGAGACCCGGGGAGTACAGGAAATACAATGACTGGGGGGGTTACAACTCCACCATCGGGTCTTTCAGGCGCATGAGGGACTTCTAATTCCTCTTTGCAAGATAGATTTTGTCACAATGACAGATTACAGAATATAATAAAACTTGCTAACTGATATACTCTGACGTGCCTCTGTGTCACTTCCACTGCTCATCTTAAAAGGCACATTACGGAATGGATAATAGATTTTTAGATTATCTTGGAGAACGAGAGAATACACCGAAACAAATCATTTCACCCCCAAAATCCTTATGTAACTCAGTCAGCTGTTCATTTGGATGCTTCCCTCCCCTTTTTATGTAAAGTAGCTGGAAGACCACTAATTAAGCAATTGTACGAGTAAATATGAAGAACATAGTTTTATCAGATACGGCCTTGAATATAACATTGGGGAAGTTGTGTTGCAGCTGTATAAAACAATGGGTAAGCCACATTTGGAGTATTATGTGCAGTTCCAGTCATAAGGTCCTTCAGGGATAGGAACGTTCTTCCTAAAGGAACATCCTTTAATTCTGAGGCTGTGCCCTCTAGTCCCAGACTCTCCCATTGGTGGAAACATCCTCTCCACATCCAGTGATCGCATTACAGGAAGGATGTGCAAGCTTTGGACAGGATGCAAAAGAGTGTAAGCAGGATATTATAGTAGTAGGTTTTCATAGCTGAAAATGGATTAGAATATAAGCTGGCACCAAGCATTTTTAAGAAGTTGGCTGAACCTGTAGAGATTGGAGGAGATCATGCTTAAGTTTAGCTAGCTAATCTACTTTCATGGGTTTATCTGGAAGTTTTTTATTGGTATGCAAAGCAAAGTGATGCAAATAAGACACAATGAATTTGATTATAAATGCTATCCTGCATATTCACAAAGTTAGAGAGATATTCCAGCATGGAAACAGGCCCATTGGCCCAAATCGCCCATTCCAACCACTTTGCCTAAGTTAGTTCCACTCACCTGTGCACACTTTGCCTACGTTAGTTCCACTCACCTGTGCACACTTTGCCTACGTTAGTTCCACTCACCTGTGCATAACGTCCACCTCTCCAGGTAGGAAATGTCAAAGACTAGAGGGTGGAGAGTCAAAGCGTCATAGAGTCATTGAGTCACAGAGCATGGAAACGTTCATAGAAACATAGAAGCATAGAAAATAGGTGCAGGAGGAGGCCATTTGGCCCTTCGAGCGAGCACCACCATTCAATGTGATCATGGCTGATCATTCTCAATCAGTAACCTCTCCCCATATCCCTTGATTCCGCTAGCCCCTAGAGCTCAATCTAACTCAGTTGGACAAACTTGGATTGCTTTCTCTGGAGATTCGGAGACTGAGGGATGACCCGATAGATGGACTTACAATTCATAAGGTCATAAGTGATAGGAGCAGAATTAGGCCATTCGGCTCATCAAGTCTACGCCGCCATTCAATCATGGCTGATCGATCTCTCCCTCTCAACCCCATTCTCCTGCCTTCTCCCATAACCCCTGACATCCGTAATAATCAAGAATCTATCTGTCTCTACCTTAAAAGTATCCATTGACTTGGCCTGCACAGCCTTCTGTGGCAAAGAATTTTACAGATTCACCGCCCTCTGACCAAGGAAATTCCTCCTCATCTCCTTCTTAAAGGAACGTCCTTTTATTCTGAGGCTGTGCCCTCTGGTCCTAGACTACTAATCCCCTGTAGCCATTCCCCTTCGTAAACAAGCTTAGACGGGGCAACTTGGTTGGCATGTACAAGTTGGGCTGAAGGGCCTGTTTCCGTGCTGTACGACTCGATGACCAGAAGACTCGGTGTCCACAAGCGATGGGTGGTGTAAATCTGGGTTTCAGAGCTCTCCTTGGTCTTGTCAGGTCTTGTCACGCCCAGATTTTAGTCACCTGTCTTGCAGGATGCCTCAGAAAGACAGACTGTGCAGAGGCAAGCAGAGGCAAGCACAGCCAGTTGTATTCCTGTCCTGATATGAGGCGCAGTTCTGTTAAATCCTTGGCTGAAGTAGGAATCCACCGGGTGGCGCCACCAGCACTGGCTGCCTCGCCAACAGTATGTGTTAAAATATGTTTTTGTGTTTCTTGGTTTGTTTTATGTGGGGGGGGGGGGAGTTGGGGTAAACTTTTTATCAATCTCTTACCTCGACGGAGATGTGATTTTTCTCCGTGTCGTATCTCCGTCCCCACTGCGGCCTAACATCGAGGAGTTGGTGGCCTTTCCTGGAGACCGGCCCGGCGCTACATGCCGCGGGCACGGCGCGGACTTTAACATCGTGAAGCTGCGGTCCTTTGTCTTGGCAGCGGCGACTGCGGACGGTTCAACAGCCCCGACCGCGAGTGAACAAAGAGGAAGGTGGTTGAACTTTATTACCTTCCATCACAGTGAGGAATGTGGAATCCGCTGTGGTGGATGTTTATGTTACATTTTATTTGATGTGGTTGTGTGTCTTGTTGCTTTTCAATTAGTATGGCTGTACGGTAACTCAAATTTCACTGCACCTTTAGTGGTACATGTGACAATAAATAGATCTTGAAATCTTGAATCCACAGACCCAGATTCACATCCCACCATGGCAGCTGTGGGATTTAAGAGCAGAACAGAGAACATAGAACAGTACAGCACACAAATAGGTCCCCTGCCCCACAATGTGTACCCGAAACATGAAGAACGGTCTCGACCCGAAACATCACCCATTCCGTCTCTCCAGAGATGCTGCCTGTCCCGCTGAGTTACTCCAGCTTTTTGTGTCAATCTTCTGCCAAACATGAAGAACGGTCTCGACCCGAAACATCACCCATTCCGTCTCTCCAGAGATGCTGCCTGTCCTCTGCCTGAACATAATCCACATCCCTCCTGCCCTTATACATATATAGATATCCATCTGCATATTTTAAGCCTTTTAAACATCACTATCGTGTCTGCTTCCATCACCACCCCTGGCAGCTTATTCCAGACACCTCACAATCAATCAATCACAATCATAATCACAATCATACTTTATTAGCCAAGTATGTTTTGCAACATACGAGGAATTTCATTTGCCGTACAGTCATAACAATAAAAAGCAACAAACCACACAAAATACATTTTACCATGAACATCCCCCACAGTGACTCCTCCACATTCCTCACTGTGATGGAAGGCGATAAAGATTTCTCCCTTCTTTGTCCTCCAGCGGCCGGGGGCTCTAACCTTCCGTTGATGGGATGATCTTGACTCCCGTAGCCGGCGGTGGGCCTTCCTCGTCGGGGCGATCAAGCTCCTGCATCGGGGGGGGAATCTCAGCTCCCCCACGCCGGGCGATCTACCCCGGGTCGGGGCTTGTCGAACATCGTGCAGCTTGGAGCTCCGACCAAGCACCTGTGTTTATACACCTGTGTATAAAACCTCCTGGGAGGAGTTGGCTGCGCCTAACGGCTGCGGCTCTCTGGCAGTCTGTTGTCTTTTTTTCTTTTTTTTTTGTTTGTGTCGGTGTTGGGATGGTTTTTGTTTCTGTTTTTGGCTGTGTATGTGTGGTGGGGGTGTGTGGTGGGGGTGTGGGGTGGGGTGGGGGGGTGGGGCGGGGGGAAACCTTTATTTATTAGGTCTCTTCCCCGGGGCGCGGCTCGGCTGCGGGCCTTAACATTGCCAGCGCAGCTTGGCTGCGGGACGTTTCAGTGCCCGGTGCGGCTCGGCTGCGGGCCTTAACATTGCCGGCGCAGCTCGGCTGCGGGACGTTTCAGTGCCCGGTGCGGCTCGGCTGCGGGCCTTAACATTGCCGGCGCAGCTCGGCTGCGGGACGTTTCAGTGCCCGGTGCGGCTCGGCTGCGGGCCTTAACATTGCCGGCGCAGCTCGGCTGCGGGACGTTTCAGTGCCCGATGCGGCTCGGCTGCGGGCCTTAACATTGCCGGCGCAGCTCGGCCGCGGGACGTTTCAGTGCCCGGTGCGGCTCGGCCGCTGGACTTAACATCGCCCGGTGCGGCCGCGGGACGTTTCAGTGCCCGGTGCGGCTCGGCCGCTGGACTTAACATCGCCCGGTGTGGCCGCGGGACGTTTCAGTGCCCGGTGTGGCCGCGGGACGTTTCAGTGCCCGGTGCGGCTCGGCCGCGGGACGTTTCAAGGCCCGGTGCGGCTTGGCCGCTGGACTTAACATCGCCCGGTGTGGCCGCGGGACGTTTCAGTGCCCGGTGCGGCTTGGCCGCTGGACTTAACATCGTCAGCGCTGTTCGGCCGCGGGACGTTTCAGTGCCCGGTGCGGCTCGGCCGTTGGACTTAACATCGCCCGGTGTGGCCGCGGGACGTTTCGGTGCCCGGGGCGGCTCGGCCGGGGGGCCTTCCATCCCCTTGCGGGGGCTGTGCGTGTCGTTTGCCTCGGTAGGGGTCGAGCTGCCTGTCCGTGGGTGCGGGGGGAAGAGAGGGGAAGTTTTGTTGCCTCCATCACAGTGAGGGGGTGTTTGGAGTCACTGTGATGGATGTTTGTGTTGGGGTCGGGTGTCCTGTGTTCTTTTCTTTTTTGCTGTATTTTGTGTGACTGCTGAAATTTCGCTCGGTGTTGTGCCGAGTGACAATAAAGTGTTGTTATGTTATGTTATGTTATGTTATTGCTGCTCAGGGCTGTTTGCTTGGTGCCCTGCTCTACCCTGTCTGTACCCATGACTGTGTTGCCGGACCCAGCTCCAACGGCAACTTTAGATTCGCCGACCACACCACCGTTGTTGGATGAATAACGGGGCAATGATGAGTCAAAATAGAGCAGAGAGATTGAAAATGTGATGGAATGGTGCCAGGACAACAATCTTGCTCACGACGTTAACATGACCAAGGAGCTCATGATTGGCTTCTGGAAGGGAAAACCGGGGAGCCATGAACCTGTCTTCATCAACACAATGGCAGTGGAAAGAGTCAACAGAGTCATCTTCCTGGGCTTGCATAGTTCTGAAGATCTGAAGATTCTGGTGCAGCGGTAGAGTTGCTGCCTCACAGCACTGGAGACCCGGGTTCGATCCTGACCACGTGTGCTTGTCTGTACGGAGTTTGTATGTTCTCCCGATGACCCGCGTGGGCTTTTCCCGAGATCTTCTGTCTCGTCCCACACTACAAAGACGTACAGGTTTGCAGGTTAAATGGCTCGGTATAAATGTAAATTGTCCCTAGTGTGTGTAGGATAGTGTCAGTGTGCGGGGATCACTGGTCGGTGCGGACCTGGTGGGCCGAAGGGCCTGTTTCGGCGCTGTATCTCTAAACTAAAAAGTAAAACTAATAATCTCTCCTGGAACTGATGGAGTGACAAGGAACGCTTGTTAATGCCTACAGTACATGACTTAGAGGATCGAGGAGATTTGGTGTGTTGATGGATACACTATCATACCTCTACAGTTGCACAGCAGAGAGCAGACTGACCTGGTTCAGCCACTCCAACACTCCGGAATGGCGGAGGCCATGGTGAGTACTACATGATGCCCAGTCCATCACGGGTACTAACCTCCCCACCTTCAAAGGGATCTATAGGAGGCACTGCCTCTAAAATGGCAACCAATATCATCAAAGACACAGGCCTCCTGGCCACCTCTCAATTCACTACTACCAGCAGGAGGAAGGTGCAGAAGTATGAACACCATGACCACAAAGTTCAAGAACATCTTCTTCCAGCAACCATTAAGCTCATGAATACCAAACACTAATGGTTACCTTAGTAACTATGATCTTCTCTGGAATGGGTCTGACAGTAGATTGCACTATGGACTTTGGTTTTGCACTGTTTAGATTTAGATTTAGATTTAGATTTAGAGATACAGCGTGGAAACAGGCCCTTCGGCCCACCGGGTCCGCGCCGCCCAGCGATCCCCGCACATTAACACTATCCTACACACACTAGGGACAATTTTCACATTTACCCAGTCAATTAACCTACATACCTGTACTGTTATGGTTACTCCCCTCCTGAACATGCAGCCCTCAACTCACTCCGCAACAACCCGGACTTAATAATTAAACCCGCTGACAAGGGAGGGGCTGTGGTAGTCTGGCGTGCTGACCTCTACCGCACCGAGGCCAGACGACAACTATCAGACACCTCTTCCTACCTATCCCTGGACCATGACCCCACCGATAAACACCAGACCTTCATCAGCAGCACCATCACCGACCTCACCAACTCCGGTGAACTACCCCTCAGTGCCTCCAATCTCATAGTTCCCCAGCCCCGCACGGCCCGATTCTACCTCCTACCCAAAATCCACAAACACAATTGTCCCGGCAGACCCATTGTCTCTGCCTGCTCATGCCCCACCGAACTTATCTCTACCTACCTCGACTCCATCCTATCCCCCCTGGTCAAATCCCTCCCCACCTACGTCCAAGACACCTCACACGCTCTCCATCTCCTGGATAACTTCCGGTTCCCAGCCCCCCACTCCCTCATTTTCACCATGGATGTCCAGTCACTCTACACCTCCATCCCCCACAAGGATGGTCTTGAAGCCCTCCATTTCTTCCTCGACCGTAGAACCAGCCAATCCCCATCGACCAACACTCTCCTCCGCCTAGCAGAGCTGGTTCTTACCCTCAACAACTTCTCCTTTGACTCCTCCCACTTCCTCCAAACCAGAGGCGCAGCTATGGGCACTCGCATGGGCCCTAGCTACGCCTGCCTCTTTGTCGGGTACGTCGAACAATCCCTGTTCCAGACGTACACTGGCCCCATCCCCGTACTCTATCTCCGCTACATCGACGACTGCATTGGTGCTACCTCTTGCACCCATGCAGAACTCACTGACTTCATACACTTCACCTCCAATTTCCATCCTGCCCTTAAATATACCTGGACTATCTCTGACATCTCCCTCCCGTTTCTGGACCTCACCATCTCCATCACAGGAGAAAAACTAGTGACGGACATTTATTACAAGCCCACCGACTCGCACAGCTATCTGGACTACACTTCTTCCCACCCGGTCCCCTACTCCCAATTCCTCCGTCTACGCCGCATCTGCGCCCGGGATGAGGTGTTTCAGACTAGGGCTTCCGAGATGTCCTCGTTTTTCAGAAAACGGGGCTTCCCCTCCTCCATTATAGATGAGGCTCTCACTAGGGTCTCTTCTACATCCCGCAGCTCCGCTCTTGCTCCCCATCCCCCCACTCGCAACAAGGACAGGATCCCACTCGTTCTCACCTTCCACCCCACCAGCCAGCGGATCCAACATATCATCCACCAACATTTCCGTCACCTACAACAGGACCCCACCACTGGCCATATCTTCCCATCCCCTCCCCTCTCTGTGTTCTGCAGAGACCGTTCCCTCCGCAACTCCCTGGTCCACTCGTCCCTTCCTACCCAAACCACCCTAACCCCGGGCACTTTCCCTTGCAACCGCACGAGATGCAACACCTGTCCCTTTACCTCCCCCCTCAACTCCATCAAAGGACCCAAACATTCTTTCCAGGTGAGGCAGAGTTTCACCTGCACCTCCTCCAACCTCATCTATTGCATCCGCTGCTCTAGATGTCAACTTATCTATATCGGCGAAACCAAGCGCAGGCTCGGCGATCGCTTCGCTGAACACCTGCGCTCGGTCCGCATTAACGCAACTGATCTCCCGGTGGCCCAGCACTTTAACTCCCCCTCCCATTCCCAGTCTGACCTCTCTGTCATGGGCCTCCTCCAGTGCCATAGTGAGGCCCGCCGGAAATTGGAGGAGCAGCACCTCATATTTCGCCTGGGCAGTTTGCGGCCCAGTGGTATGAACATCGACTTCTCCAACTTCAGATAGCTCCTCTGTCCCTCCCTTCCCCTCCTCCTTCCAAGATCTCCCTCTATCTTCCTGTCTCCACCTATATCCTTCCTTTGTCCCGCCCCCGACATCAGTCTGAAGAAGGGTCTCGACCCGAAACGTCACCCATTCCTTCTCTCCCGAGATGCTGCCTGACCTGCTGAGTTACTCCAGCATTTTGTGAATAAATCGATTTGTACCAGCATCTGCAGTTATTTTCTTATACTACTGTTATGGTTACTGTGTATTACTCACGCCAAAGACGTACAGGTTTGTAGGTTAATTGGCTTGGTACAAATGTAAATTGGTGTGTAGGATAGTGTTAGTGTGCGGGGATCGCTGGTCGGCGCGGACTCGGTGGGCCGAAGGGCCTGTTTCCGCGCTGTGTCTCTAAACTAAACTGAAACTAAACTAAACTACTGTTATTAATTTAACGCATTATTTCTTATTATATATTTATTTGTGTGTTATTATGTTAAGCTGCAGGAAGTAAGAATTTCATTATTCCATTGCCGATCCATGTGACAAGACTCTCAAATCTTCCACTCCAAATGCAGGAGATAACTTTTAAAAATATACCTCGTAATTTACAATGGCAACTATAAATCTACCAGGTTGCGTAGAAGCCTGATTCAAGATGGTGGTTGCCAGAAGCCTGATTCAAGATGGTGGTTGCCAGATGCCTGATTCAAGATGGTGGTGGCAGTGGACACAGGGAAACGACAATGTCGGGGAGCGGGTTATGTCGCACCCGCCCGCACACTGGACGCTACGAGGTCGGTTGCAGGAGGTGCCCCTGGGGCAGGAAAACTGAATGGTGGCCTTGTGAGGTGAGGGACGACTCGTTCGTGGGTCAATGTACAATTTGGATGAAAGGACTGAAGGTCTTTGTGGCCAGGTTTGCGGATGATATGAAAACAGGTGAAGCGGCAGGTAGTGTGGAGAAAGCAGGGAGGGACTCTGCAGAAGGACTTGAATAGGTTGGGAGAGTGGGCAGAGAAGTGGCAGATGGAATATAGTGCAGCAAAGCGTGGAGTCATGCGATTTGAGCGTCGGTGTAGACTATTTTGCAAATGGATAGAACTCGAGCTAGTAGTGGCCCAGTGCTGTCAAACACTCATCGAAACGTATAAGATTATTAAGGGGTTGGACACGTTAGAGGCAGGAAACATGTTCCCAATGTTGGGGGAGTCCAGAACCAGGGGCCACAGTTTAAGAATAAGGGGTAGGTCATTTAGAACGGAGATGAGGAAAAACTTTTTCAGTCAGAGAGTTGTGAATCTGTGGAATT
Source organism: Rhinoraja longicauda (assembly GCF_053455715.1). Taxonomy (NCBI): domain Eukaryota; kingdom Metazoa; phylum Chordata; class Chondrichthyes; order Rajiformes; family Arhynchobatidae; genus Rhinoraja; species Rhinoraja longicauda. The sequence continues at coordinate 71,986,468 of NC_135960.1, read as the reverse complement.
CTCTGCCTCAGAAGGCAGTGGAGGCCAATTCTCTGAATGCATTCAAGAGAGAGCTAGATAGAGTTCTTAAGGATAGCGGAGTCAGGGGGTATGGGGAGAGGGCAGGAACCGGGTACTGATTGAGAATGATCAGCCATGATCACATTGAGTGGCGGTGCTGGCTCGAAGGGCCAAATGGCCTCCTCCTGCACCTATTGTCTATTGTCTATTGTCTATCATATGCTAACCCACTCATTCCTGGAGTCAACACCTTACTCGATACCGAATACTGAAGACCAACACTTCTGAACTCGCTGCATGTAATGCCTAACTATTCCAGTATACTCACAAAAATGGCATTAAAACACATATATGGAAACTTGGCCACCTATACCCCGTACAGAAAAAACAGCACAAGGTCGATCTGGTTAATTACTGTCCAATCAGTCTAAACTCACACATCTATAATAAATAATGTATTATTGACAAAGCTATCATGCTTGAAAGGGTTCAGAAAAGATTTACGAGGATGTTGCCAGGAGTAGAGGGTGTGAGCTATAGGGAGAGGTTGAGCAGACTGGGTCTCTATTTCATGGAGCGCAGGAGGATGAGGGGAGATTTTATAGAGGTGTTCAAAATCATGAGAGGAATAGATCGGGTAGATGCACAGAGTCTTTTACCCAGAGTAGGGGAATCGAGGACCGGATTACATAGGTTCAAGGTGAAGGAGAAAAGATTTAATAGGAATCCAAGGGGTAGCTTTTTCACACAGACGATGGTGGGTGTATGGAACAAGCTGCCAGAGGAGGTAGTTGAGGCTGGGACTATCCCATCGTTTAAGAAACAGTTGGACAAGTACATGGATAGGACAGGTTTGGAGGGATATGGACCAAGCGCAGGCAAGTGGGACTAGGGTAGCTGGGACATTGTTGGACGGTGTGGGCGAGTTGGGTCGAAGGGCCTGTTTCCACACTGTATCATTCTATGACTCTATGAAGGGCCTGTTTCCACACTGTATCACTCTATGAAGGGCCTGTTTCCACACTGTATCACTCTATGACTCTATGAAGGGCCTGTTTCCACACTGTATCACTATGACTCTATGAAGGGACTGTTTCCACACTGTATCACTCTATGAAGGGCCTGTTTCCACACTGTATCTACGACTATGAAGGGACTGTTTCCACACTGTATCACTCTATGAAGGGCCTGTTTCCACACTGTATCACTCTATGACTCTATGAAGGGCCTGTTTCCACACTGTATCTACGACTATGAAGGGACTGTTTACACACTGTATCACTCTATGACTCTATGATGGGCCTGTTTCCACACTGTATCACTCTATGACTCTATGAAGGGCCTGTTTCCACACTGTATCACTCTGTGACTCTATGAAGGGCCTGTTTCCACACTGTATCACTCTTTGACTCTGGGACTCTGTCATGCATCATTTACACAATAAGCTACTTCCCAATGGCCAGTCCGGCTTTTACCAGGACCACTCAGCTCTACGCCTCACTACAGCCTTCGTCCAAATGTGGGGAAAACAGTGAACATTAGCGGTGTGGTGAGAGTGACTGCCCTTGACATACAGGCAATGCTTGAGAGAGTGGAGCACTAAGGACCCTGCTAACAATGAAGTCAATGAGTGTCAAAGAGAAAACACTCGCAGAGTTGCCTGCTGCCATACCTTGCAGATGCATTACAATGGTCAATCATTCCAGTCCCAGAACATCACTACAGACAATAGACAATAGACAATAGATAATAGGTGCAGGAGTAGGCCATTCGGCCCTTCCAGCCAGCACCGCCATTCACCGTGATCATGGCTGATCATCCACAATCAGCACCTCATTCCTGCACTGTTCTTCAGACTTCATCAGTGAGTATAAAATTATAAAAGGACTGGACAAGCTAGATGCAGGAAAAATGTTCCCAATGTTGAGTCCAGAACCAGGGGCCACAGTCTAAGAATAAAGGGGAGGCCATTTAAAACTGAGGTGAGAAAATAACTTTCTCACCCAGAGAGTTGTGAATTTGTGGAATTCTCTGCCACAGAAGGCAGTGGAGGCCAATTCACTGGATGGATTAAAAAGAGAGTTAGATAGAGCTCTAGGGGCTAGTGGAATCAAGGGATATGGGGAGAAGGCAGGCACGGGTTACTGATTGTGAATGATCAGCCATGATCACATTGAATGGCGGTGCTGGCTCGAAGGGCCAAATGCCCTCCTCCTGCATCTATTGTCTGTTTCTATGTTTCTATGAGTCTTCCTATCAGAGGCCAAAATAGACCAACATAAAAGTATAATTGGAGCACAAGTCACACTGGAAAGTTCTGATTAGTTTTTTTTTTAAATCGGTCTACGATCTTAATTAATGGTGGAGCAGTTTTGGAAATCTGAAGGCAGACACAAAATGCTGGAGTAACTCAGCGGGACAGGCAGCATCTCTGGAGAGAAGGAATGGGTGACGTTTCGGGTCGAGACCCTTCTTCAGATTTCCAAGCCACCTGCAACATTATTTAAGACCATGGACTGAAATTTTACTTCAGCACTATTTACCTATCCCTTAACTGCCTTAATATTCTATCAAAATGTGACTTGAATGAACACATGGTATAAGCTTGTATTGGCCTCTAGGGTAGAGAATGCCAAAGGTCCACCACTCTCTGTGTGAAGAGATTTCTCATTTGAGTCCTAAATTTGGTACGCTTTGACAAGGATGCCTCTCCTTCCCTAAACTCTTGAAATTCATTGAATCTTTCCTCATATGGCAATTCTGCCCAACCTAGAACCTATACTCCCTCGATGGCAAGTACATTCTTTCTTAGGTTGAGAAACCAAAATTATACACAATAGTTCAGGAACTCTGCAGGCCAGGCAGTGTCTGTGGAGGGAAATGAACAGATGATGACTCAGCAGGACAGGCCACAGCTCTGGAGAGAAGGAATGGGTGACGTTTTGGATCGAGACCCATCCTCAGAAGTCTGAAGAAGGGTCTCGACCCGAAATGTCGCCCATTCCTTCTCTTCCAGAGATGCTGCCTGTCTCTCTCTTCGGTTTGAACCAACATCTGCAGTTCCTTCCTGCCGATGATGTTTCAGGTTGGGACCCTTCATGAGTTATCTGTCCATCCCACAGACCCTGTCTAACTTGCTGAGTTTGTCCAGCAGTTTGTTTTGTCTCGCGATTCATGCATCTGCAATCTCTTATATCTCCACAATATTTAGTCTGAACAAGGGCGGTCACGGTGGCGCAGCGGTAGAGTTGCCGCCTTACAGCGAATGCAGCGCCGGAGACCCGGGTTCCATCCCGACTATGGGTGCTGTCTGTACGGAGTTTGTACGTTCTCCCCGTGACCTGCGTGGGTTTTCTCCGAGATCTTCGGTTTCCTCCCACTCTCCAAAGACGTACAGGTTTGTAGGTTAATCGGCTTGGTAAATGTAAAAATCATCCCTAGTGGGTGTAGGATAGTGTTAATGTGCGGGGATCACTGGTCGGTGCGGACCCGGTGGGCCAAAGGGCCTGTTTCCGCGCTGTATCTCTAAACTAAACTAAACTAAACTAAAAAGCCCCCTATAAAGTTGCAATAAGATGTCCTTGCTCCTGTACTCCACCTTCTAATAATCAAGGTTAACATGCCATTTATCTTTTTAATTGCTCGCTGCACCTGCACAGTAACCTTTGTTGACTTCTGTACAAGCATAGGCAGATGCTTTTGAACTCCCCCACTCCATTCTCTCACTATTCCACAGATCCACCGATATTCTGTTATGTGCATTAAAGTAGATAACTTCACATATTCCACATTGTATATTCCATCTGTCATATTCTCACCTACTGATGTCACTGCCCTGGTCGTACACTCAACCCTGGAACACCTGGGTTGGATGGACACCTCCAACAGATTCATATTCATAGACTACAGCTCTGCTTTCAGTACCATTATCCCAACCAAGTTCATCTCCAAACTCGTGGAGCTTGGAGTCAGCACTCCCCTCTGCAACTGGAGCCTCGGCCTCCTGACCAACAGACCAACAGACCACAATCAGTGAGGATCGGTGAAGAATCATCCTCGACGATACTCCTCAACATGGGTGCCCCACAAAGATACGTTCTCAACCCCCGACTCTACGCCTTATACATTCATAACTGTGCAGCCAAATACCAGCCCAACTCAGTTTACAAGTTCACAGAAGACACCACCGTAGTGGGCCAGATATCAAATAATGATGAGATGGAGAAGAGGAATGAGATTGAGAACCTCATTACCTGGTGCCAAGAGAACAACCTGTCCCTCAATATCGGCAAGACAAAGGAGATTATGGCTGACTTCAGGAAGTAAAGCAGTACACACACTCTAGTATACATTGATGGTGCCGAAGTAGAAATGATCGAAAGCTTCAAGTTCCTCGGAATCACCAGCAATTTGTTCTGGATCAGCCACATTGAAGCTGTGGCGAAGAAAGCACACCAGTGCCTCTATGTCCTCAGAAGGCTTAGGAAGTGTTGCATGTCAATAGACAATAGACAATAGACAATAGACAATAGGTGCAGGAGTAGGCCATTCGGCCCTTCGAGCCAGCACCACCATTCAATGTGATCATGGCTGATCATTCTCAATCAGTACCATGTTCCTGCCTTCTCCCCATACCCCTGACTCCGCTATCATTAAGAGCTCTATCTAAGTCTCTCTTGAATGCATCCAGAGAATTGGCCTCCACTGCCTTCTGAGGCAGAGAATTCCACAGAATCACATCTCTCTGAGTGAAAAAGTTTTTCCTCATCTCAGTTCTAAATGGCCTACCCCTTATTCTTAAACTGTGGCCCCTGCAGATAGCAGAGAGTCGTGGACTAAGCCCAGACGCAAATCAACCTCCCTTCCATTGATTCCAGCATAACTAAGGACCAATCTCATCCCTCGTCTCCCCTCACACATCAGGCAAGAAGCATAGAAGCTTGAAAACACATAAAACATAAAACATTAAAACATTAAGAATAATTATTTATTCTTAATGTTTTAATGTTTTATGTTTTATTCTTAATTGTTTACTGTATCAAAGCATCAAAGCAAATTCCTTGTATGTAAAAATACTTGGCTAATAAAATTTATTCAATTCAATTCAATTCAATTCAATTCAATTCAATTCAATTCAATTCAATTCAATTCAATTCAATTCAATTCAATTCAATTCAATTCAATTCAATTCAATTCAATTCATACCTACGGGGACAGTTTCCTCCCATCTGTTATTTAGCCACTGAATGGTCCTCTCATCAGCTGGAGTGCAGTCCTAACTTCCCATCAATCTCATTGGAAACCTTTCAACCATCTTCAATCAGACTTGATCAGACTTTATTTTACACTAGATTTTGTAACCTTTATCCTTTATCTGTTCACTGTAGACAGCTTGATTGTTATCATGTGTGGTCATTTCTTTCACTGGATAGCACATAAACAACATGTTTCACTGTACATCGGTAGATGTGATAATAACAAACACAACTAAATGGTTCTTGAATCTCTGTCCTTGTCATATCCTGAGATCCATCGTCAGTAGCACATGGCGGCCCATCCAAGCCCTTATAAGGTCATATGTGATATGAGCAGAATTAGGCCATTCAGCCCATCAAGTCCACTCTGCCATTCAGTCATGGCAGATCTATCTCTCCCTCCCAACCCCATTCTCCTGCCTTCACCCCATAACCCCTGACACTTGTACTAATCAAGAATCTATCTATCTCTGCCTTAAAATTATCCATTGACGGACTCCACCGCCTTCTGTGGCAAAGAGCCAGCACCGCCATTCAATGTGATCATGGATGATCATTCTCAATCAGTACCCCGTTCCTGCCTTCTCCCCATACCCCCTGACTCCGCTATCCTTAAGAGCTCTTCAAAGACACAACAGCCTTCTAGACTTTGCACATAGTTCATCAATGACAAATGACAATTTCCTACCACAACTTCTCCAGGCCCATGTTTTGTTTTAGCAAAGAGTTCCGAGAATTGGGTCATTGACCTGAGCCATTAACTGAGTGTCGTCTTCCACCAGTTACTGATATTAATTTAATGCAAAATATGGAATACATTGCCAGAGCAACTAAACACAATCAGGCTTTACCGACCTTTGGTTTTGTACAGAAAGGAACTGCAGATCCTGGTTTAAACCGAAAAGAGACACAAAGTGCTGGAGTAACTCAGCGGGACAGGCAGCATTTCTGGATTGAAATTAAATGGGTGGTGTTTTGGGTCGAGAAATGTCTGAAACGTCACCCATTCCATCTCTCCAGAGATGCTGCCTGTCCTGCTCAGTTACTCCAGCTTTTTGCATCTTTCTATGGTATTGTACACATGTTGCATGTAGGTTTAAGGTGCATTGAGATGAAGACATCTCAGTCATTCTTTGAAATCCAGGACAAAGTCATATTCCATCGTCTGTAAAAAGGATAAGCAATAAAAAAGTGGTAATAATGCCACGACTAGGACCTTCAGCACTTGTTCATGAACATTTGGCCCAGGACAATTAAACAGAGTCAAAGCAGAATGAAAAAGGATCTGAGGTCATCTAAAAACCTGAATCAGGGGCCTTTGTCTGCCGTGCTAGAAGGTTTTATGTTAACTTTATCTTTTCGCTGATATATACTACTGAAACCATTAGAATAACAAAGGTATTTCCAACGGTGGCATTTTGGTTCAGCATATAAATACCTTGCTGCATGAGGCAGTGTTGTATACAGGTGGATCTCCAGACTGAAGCTCAAAATGGGAAAGGCAAGGCAGCTCCCCATGTGTTCAGGATTTGCCAATAATGTTTCAACCAGATGAAAAATAATAACTCACCTGTTTAATTTCCCCACAGATCATCTTCTACGAGGACAGGAACTTCCAGGGCCGGCACTATGAGTGCAGCACTGACTGTGCTGATCTGTCTCCTTACTTCAGCCGCTGTAACTCCATCCGTGTGGACAGTGACTGGTGGGTGGCGTACGAGAGACCCAACTACATGGGGTACCAGTATGTCCTGAACAGGGGGGAGTATCCTGACTACCAGCGCTGGATGGGGTTCAACGACTTTGTTAAGTCCTGCCGCACCTACTCTCAGGTGAGTGGAAGACAGGTGCTTCCCTTTGTGAAATTCTAGAGCATTTTCCTTTTGTTGGGGTCCGTAAACATGTAATGTCACTTTGTATAATATCAGTCCGCCTAAACCTACCTGATCTCCCGGTTGCTCAACACTTTAACTCCCCCTCACATTCCCACACTGAACTTTCTGTCCTGGGCCTCCTCCATTGTCAGAGTGAGGCCCAGCGCAAATTGATGGAACAGCCCCTCATATTTTGCTTGGGTAGTTTACACCCCAGCGGTATGAACATTACTTCTCTAACTTCAAGTAACCCTTGCTTTCCCTCTCTCTCCATCCCTCCCCCTTCCTAGTTCTCCAACCAGTCTGACTGTCCTCCTGATTTAATTTTATCTCTGTATGCTTCATTGTCACCTTCTCCTAGCTAACAATGATCTGCTCTACATTTTCCTTGATCTGCATTCCTTTTCTCCTTTTCACACCTTGCACTTCCTTATCTCTGTGTCTCCCTCTCCCCTGATGCTCAGTCTGAAGAAGGATCTCGACCCAAAAAGCCAGAGATGGTGTTTGTCCTGCTGAGTTACTCCAGCTTTTTGTGTCTATCTTGTGTAATTCAGTCTAAGGCAATTGATGTGTTGCTAAAAAGCTTCTTATATTGATTGGAATTTTTTTCTAGAACTTTGTTTTCGTCTTGTGGTGTTAAATCCACATCTTATTCATTTGGGAATGCTTTGTGAAATTTCAAATTTGGATAGTAAGACTGAAATAAAGCAGGAACGATCAATTACCACCGGTATAAAATTATAAAAATAATTTCTATCTTGTATTGGAATTTCCCACAGTAGTTATTAATTTGCAAGATGCACAGGTTTCTGGATTTTGGATCTCGACCTAAAACGTCACCCATTCCTTCTCTCCAGAGATGCTGCCTGATCCGTTGCGTTATTCCATCGTTTTGTGTCTATCTTCGGTTTAAAGCAGCATCTGCAGTTCCTTCTTACGCAAAGGAATTGGGATTGACTGAATCTCCTGAGAAGTATAAAGGATGAAGCGGTGAAATTAGGAAAGTTAAAAAGGAGCCATGAGATATTCTTGGCAGATATGGTGAAGAGTAAAAGAATAGCCAGAAAGAAAGGAAGTCCCCTGAATGTCAACACAGTCGACTGTTGTGTGAAGTCCTAGGAAATGGCTGGGGGCTTCAATGAATACTTCCCATCTGCATCTACTGTGGTGAGGCTGCTGAGGCTACTCAGAGAAGGAAACAGTGACATCCCGGAATATGTAGTATAAGAAAATAACTGCAGATGCTGGTACAAATCGAAGGTATTTATTCACAAAATGCTGGAGTAACTCAGCGGGTCAGGCAGCATCTCAGGAGAGAAGGAATGGGTGACGTTTCGGGTCGAGACTCTGCTTCTGACTGATGTCAGGGGGGCTGGACAAAGGAAGGATATAGGTGGAGACAGGAAGACAGTGGGAGATCTGGGAAGGGGGAGGGGAAGAGAGGGACAGAGGAACTATCTAAAGTTCGAGAAGTCAATGTTCATACCGCTGGGCTGCAAGCTGCCCAAGCGAAATTGGGGGCATGCAGCGTAGGTTTACTAGGATAATTCCCGGAATGGCGGGACTGTCGTATGTTGAAAGACTGGAGCGGCTAGGCTTGTATACACTGGAATTTAGAAGGATGAGAAGGGATCTTATCGAAACATATAAGATGATTAAGGGGTTGGACATGTTAGAGGCAGGAAACATGTTCCCAATGTTAAGAATAAGGGGTAGGCCATTTAGAACGGAGATGAGGAAAAACCTTTTCAGTCAGAGAGTTGTAAATCTGTGGAATTCACTGCCTCCGAAGGCAGTGGATGACAAGTCTCCAAATGCATTCAAGAGAGAACTAGATAGAGCTCTTAAGGATAGCGGAGTCAGGGGGTATGGGGATAAGGCAGGAACGGGGTACTGATTGAGAATGATCAGCCATGATCACATTGAATGGCGGTGCTGGCTCGAAGGGCTGAATGGCCTACTCCTGCACCTATTGTCTATTGTCTATTGTATATTGAATGGGCAGGCTGTAATGGAATACAGCAGGCTAGTAGGATTGGTGTAGATTGGTATGATGGGCAGTATAGGTCAAGGGCCTGGATTTATGCTGTACAATCCATGACTGTATTACACTAGATAGAACTGATTTCCCTGACAGTCTTTCTGACTCCACTACTTATTTTTCAAAGAGGACTTTAGTTTCACAAAGTAAAAATTACATAGTTTAAACAAAGTTGCCTGCTTCCGTCTAGTTACTTAAGGGGTTGGACACATTAAAGGCAGGAAACATGTTCCCAATGTTGGGGAGTCCAGAACAAGGGGCCACAGTTTAAGAATAAGGGGTAGGCCATTTAGAACGGAGATGAGGAAAAACTTTTTCAGTCAGAGAGTTATAAATCTGTGGAATTCACTGCCTCAGAAGGCAGTGGAGGCCAAGTCTCTGAATGCATTCAAGAGAGAGCTAGATAGAGCTCTTAAGGATAGCGGAGTCAGGGGATATGGGGAGAAGGCAGGAACGGGGGTACTGATTGAGAATGATCAGCCATGATCACATTGAATGGTGATGCTGGCTCGAAGGGCCGAATGGCCTACTGTCTACGGCACCTATTGTCTATTGTCTATTGAAATATTTCATCCTGCTTCTTGCAATGAAGAGTGTTTCAGTTAAGGTCATCTTTCTTCGTTTGGAGATGCCCGCACTGCACACTGAATTGTTTGTGCTGTCTCGCTCCGGTTGTCAAACAACATTCCCAGCAATTGAACACATCCAGTGACTAGGCAACTATTCATTTCCTTTCCTCCTTTATTTTTTTTTTAAACTTCAACGTCTGCTGATAGATTTATGTTGATGTATTTCAAATTTCTTTTTGGGCAACCATGGAATGGTAGCTACTGCAAATCACACACGCAGTTGTTCCAACACCTTGAATACTGTATGCTTTCCATTCCAGTACCGAGGGAGCAACTACAGGATGAAGATTTACGAGAGGCCTGAGTTTCGAGGACAGACGATGGAATTCATGGACGACTGTCCCTCCGTCTACGATCGTTTCCGTAACCGTGACATCCACTCCTGCCAAGTGATGGAAGGTTACTGGATCTTCTATGAACAGCCCAACTACAGAGGCCGACAGTACTTCATGAGACCCGGGGAGTACAGGAAATACAATGACTGGGGGGGTTACAACTCCACCATCGGGTCTTTCAGGCGCATGAGGGACTTCTAATTCCTCTTTGCAAGATAGATTTTGTCACAATGACAGATTACAGAATATAATAAAACTTGCTAACTGATATACTCTGACGTGCTTCTGTGTCACTTCCACTGCTCATCTTAAAAGGCACATTACGGAATGGATAATAGATTTTTAGATTATTTTGGAGAACGAGAGAACCAGCATTTTGTGAATAAATCAATCTGCAGTTCCTTCTTACGCAAAGGAATTGTGATTGACTGAATCTCCTGAGAAGTATAAAGGATGAACAGTAAAATTAGGAAAGTTAAAAAGGAGCCATGAGATATTCTTGGCAGATATGGTGAAGAGTAAAAGAATAGCCAGAAAGAAAGGAAGTCCCCTGAATGTCAACACAGTCGACTGTTGTGTGAAGTCCTAGGAAATGGCTGGGGGCTTCAATGAATACTTCCCATCTGCATCTACTGTGGTGAGGCTGCTGAGGCTACTCAGAGAACGAAACAGTGACATCCCGGAATATGTAGTATAAGAAAATAACTGCAGATGCTGGTACAAATCGATGGTATTTATTCACAAAATGCTGGAGTAACTCAGCGGGTCAGGCAGCATCTCAGGAGAGAAGGAATGGGTGACGTTTCGGATCGAGACCCTTCTTCAGACTGATGTCAGGGGGGCGGGACAAAGGAAGGATATAGGTGGAGACAGGAAGACAGTGGGAGATCTGGGAAGGGGGAGGGGAAGAGAGGGACAGAGGAACTATCTAAAGTTCGAGAAGTCAATGTTCATACCGCTGGGCTGCAAGCTGCCCAAGCGAAATTGGGGGCATGCAGCATAGGTTTACTAGGTTAATTCCCGGAATGGCGGGACTGTCGTTTGTTGAAAGACTGGAGCGGCTAGGCTTGTATACACTGGAATTTAGAAGGATGAGAAGGGATCTTATCGAAACATATAAGATGATTAAGGGGTTGGACACGTTAGAGGCAGGAAACATGTTCCCAATGTTAAGAATAAGGGGTAGGCCATTTAGAACGGAGATGAGGAAAAACCTTTTCAGTCAGAGAGTTGTAAATCTGTGGAATTCACTGCCTCCGAAGGCAGTGGATGCCAAGTCTCCAAATGCATTCAAGAGAGAACTAGATAGAGCTCTTAAGGATAGCGGAGTCAGGGGGTATGGGGATAAGGCAGGAACAGGGTACAGATTGAGAATGATCAGCCATGATCACATTGAATGGCGGTGCTGGCTCGAAGGGCTGAATGGCCTACTCCTGCACCTATTGTCTATTGTCTATTGTATATTGAATGGGCAGGCTGTAATGGAATACAGCAGGTTAGTAGGATTGGTGTAGATTGGTATGATGGGCAGTATAGGTCAAGGGCCTGGATTTATGCTGTACAATCCATGACTGTATTACACTAGATAGAACTGATTTCCCTGACAGTCTTTCTGACTCCATTACTTATTTTTCAAAGAGGACTTTAGTTTCAAAAAGTCAAAATTACATAGTTTAAACAAAGTTGCCTGCTTCCTTCTAGTTACTTAAGGGGTTGGACACATTAAAGGCAGGAAACATGTTCCCAATGTTGGGGAGTCCAGAACAAGGGGCCACAGTTTAAGAATAAGGGGTAGGCCATTTAGAACGGAGATGAGGAAAAACTTTTTCAGTCAGAGAGTTATAAATCTGTGGAATTCACTGCCTCAGAAGGCAGTGGAGGCCAAGTCTCTGAATGCATTCAAGAGAGAGCTAGATAGAGCTCTTAAGGATAGCGGAGTCAGGGGATATGGGGAGAAGGCAGGAACGGGGGTACTGATTGAGAATGATCAGCCATGATCACATTGAATGGTGATGCTGGCTCGAAGGGCCGAATGGCCTACTGTCTACGGCACCTATTGTCTATTGTCTATTGAAATATTTCATCCTGCTTCTTGCAATGAAGAGTGTTTCAGTTAAGGTCATCTTTCTTCGTTTGGAGATGCCCGCACTGCACACTGAATTGTTTGTGCTGTCTCGCTCCGGTTGTCAAACAACATTCCCAGCAATTGAACACATCCAGTGACTAGGCAACTATTCATTTCCTTTCCTCCTTTATTTTTTTTTTAAACTTCAACGTCTGCTGATAGATTTATGTTGATGTATTTCAAATTTCTTTTTGGGCAACCATGGAATGGTAGCTACTGCAAATCACACACGCAGTTGTTCCAACACCTTGAATACTGTATGCTTTCCATTCCAGTACCGAGGGAGCAACTACAGGATGAAGATTTACGAGAGGCCTGAGTTTGGAGGACAGACGATGGAATTCATGGACGACTGTCCCTCCGTCTACGATCGTTTCCGTAACCGTGACATCCACTCCTGCCAAGTGATGGAAGGTTACTGGATCTTCTATGAACAGCCCAACTACAGAGGCCGACAGTACTTCATGAGACCCGGGGAGTACAGGAAATACAATGACTGGGGGGGTTACAACTCCACCATCGGGTCTTTCAGGCGCATGAGGGACTTCTAATTCCTCTTTGCAAGATAGATTTTGTCACAATGACAGATTACAGAATATAATAAAACTTGCTAACTGATATACTCTGACGTGCTTCTGTGTCACTTCCACTGCTCATCTTAAAAGGCACATTACGGAATGGATAATAGATTTTTAGATTATTTTGGAGAACGAGAGAACCAGCATTTTGTGAATAAATCAATCTGCAGTTCCTTCTTACGCAAAGGAATTGTGATTGACTGAATCTCCTGAGAAGTATAAAGGATGAACAGTAAAATTAGGAAAGTTAAAAAGGAGCCATGAGATATTCTTGGCAGATATGGTGAAGAGTAAAAGAATAGCCAGAAAGAAAGGAAGTCCCCTGAATGTCAACACAGTCGACTGTTGTGTGAAGTCCTAGGAAATGGCTGGGGGCTTCAATGAATACTTCCCATCTGCATCTACTGTGGTGAGGCTGCTGAGGCTACTCAGAGAACGAAACAGTGACATCCCGGAATATGTAGTATAAGAAAATAACTGCAGATGCTGGTACAAATCGATGGTATTTATTCACAAAATGCTGGAGTAACTCAGCGGGTCAGGCAGCATCTCAGGAGAGAAGGAATGGGTGACGTTTCGGATCGAGACCCTTCTTCAGACTGATGTCAGGGGGGCGGGACAAAGGAAGGATATAGGTGGAGACAGGAAGACAGTGGGAGATCTGGGAAGGGGGAGGGGAAGAGAGGGACAGAGGAACTATCTAAAGTTCGAGAAGTCAATGTTCATACCGCTGGGCTGCAAGCTGCCCAAGCGAAATTGGGGGCATGCAGCATAGGTTTACTAGGTTAATTCCCGGAATGGCGGGACTGTCGTTTGTTGAAAGACTGGAGCGGCTAGGCTTGTATACACTGGAATTTAGAAGGATGAGAAGGGATCTTATCGAAACATATAAGATGATTAAGGGGTTGGACACGTTAGAGGCAGGAAACATGTTCCCAATGTTAAGAATAAGGGGTAGGCCATTTAGAACGGAGATGAGGAAAAACCTTTTCAGTCAGAGAGTTGTAAATCTGTGGAATTCACTGCCTCCGAAGGCAGTGGATGCCAAGTCTCCAAATGCATTCAAGAGAGAACTAGATAGAGCTCTTAAGGATAGCGGAGTCAGGGGGTATGGGGATAAGGCAGGAACGGGGTACTGATTGAGAATGATCAGCCATGATCACATGGAATGGCGGTGCTGGCTCGAAGGGCTGAATGGCCTACTCCTGCACCTATTGTCTATTGTCTATTGTATATTGAATGGGCAGGCTGTAATGGAATACAGCAGGCTAGTAGGATTGGTGTAGATTGGTATGATGGGCAGTATAGGTCAAGGGCCTGGATTTATGCTGTACAATCCATGACTGTATTACACTAGATAGAACTGATTTCCCTGACAGTCTTTCTGACTCCACTACTTATGTTTCAAAGAGGACTTTAGTTTCACAAAGTCAAAATTACATAGTTTAAACAAAGTTGCCTGCTTCTGTCTAGTTACTTAAGGGGTTGGACACATTAAAGTCAGGAAACATGTTCCCAATGTTGGGGAGTCCAGAACAAGGGGCCACAGTTTAAGAATAAGGGGTAGGCCATTTAGAACGGAGATGAGGAAAAACTTTTTCAGTCAGAGAGTTATAAATCTGTGGAATTCACTGCCTCAGAAGGCAGTGGAGGCCAAGTCTCTGAATGCATTCAAGAGAGAGCTAGATAGAGCTCTTAAGGATAGCGGAGTCAGGGGATATGGGGAGAAGGCAGGAACGGGGTACTGATTGAGAATGATCAGCCATGATCACATTGAATGGTGGTGCTGGCTCGAAGGGCCGAATGGCCTACTGTCTCCTGCACCTATTGTCTATTGTCTATTGACATATTTCATCCTGCTTCTTGCAATGAAGAGTGTTTCAGTTCAGGTCATCTTTCTTCGTTTGGAGATGTCCGCACTGCACACTGAATTGTTTGTGCTGTCTCGCTCCGGTTGTCAAACAACATTCCCAGCAATTGAACACATCCAGTGACTAGGCAACTATTCATTTCCTTTCCTCCTTTATTTTTTTTTTAAACTTCAAAGTCTGCTGATAGATTTATGTTGATGTATTTCAAATTTCCTTTTGGGCAACCATGGAATGGTAGCTACTGCAAATCACACACACAGTTGTTCCAACACCTTGAATACTGTATGCTTTCCATTCCAGTACCGAGGGGGCAACTACAGGATGAAGATTTACGAGAGGCCTGAGTTTGGAGGACAGACGATGGAATTCATGGATGACTGTCCCTCCGTCTACGATCGTTTCCATAACCGTGACATCCACTCCTGCCAAGTGATGGATGGTTACTGGATCTTCTATGAACAGCCCAACTACAGAGGCCGACAGTACTTCATGAGACCCGGGGAGTACAGGAAATACAATGACTGGGGGGGTTACAACTCCACCATCGGGTCTTTCAGGCGCATGAGGGACTTCTAATTCCTCTTTGCAAAATAGATTTTGTCACAATGACAGATTTCATAAAATAATAAAACTTGCTAACTGATATACTCTGACGTGCTTCTGTGTCACTTCCACTGCTCATCTTAAAGGGCACATTACGGAATGGATAATAGATTTTTAGATTATCTTGGAGAACGAGAGAATACACCGAAACAAATCATTTCACCCCCAAAATTCTTATGTAACTCAGTCAGCTGTTCATTTGGATGCTTCCCTCCCCTTTTTATGTAAAGTAGCTGGAAGACCACTAATTAAGCAATTGTACGAGTAAATATGAAGAACATAGTTTTATCAGATAGGGCCTTGAATATAACATTGGGGAAGTTGTGTTGCAGCTGTATAAAACAATGGGTAAGCCACATTTGGAGTATTATGTGCAGTTCCAGTCATGAGGTCCTTCAGGGATAGGAACGTTCTTCCTAAAGGAACGTCCTTTAATTCTGAGGCTGTGCCATCTAGTCCTAGACTCTCCCACTAGTGGGAACATCGTCTCCCCGTCCAGTGATCGCATTACAGGAAGGATGTGCAAGCTTTGGACAGGATGCAAAAGAGTGTAAGCAGGATATTATAGTAGTAGGTTTTCATAGCTGAAAATGGATTAGAATATAAGCTGGCACCAAGCATTTTTAAGAAGTTGGCAGAACCTGTAGAGATTGTAGGAGATCATGCTTAAGTTTAGCTAGCTAATCTACTGTCATGGGTTTATCTGGAAGTTTTTTATAGGTATGCAAAGGGAGGTGATGCAAATAAGACACAATGAATTTGATTATAAATGCTATCCTGCATATTCACAGAGTTAGAGAGATATTCCAGCATGGAAACAGGCCCATTGGCCCAAATCGCCCATTCCAACCACTTTGCCTAAGTTAGATCCACTCACCTGTGCCCACTTTGCCTACGTTAGTTCCACTCACCTGTGCATAACCTCCACCTCTCCAGGTAGGAAATGTCAAAGACTAGAGGGTGGAGAGTCAAAGCGTCATAGAGTCATTGAGTCACAGAGCATGGAAACGTTCATAGAAACATAGAAGCATAGAAAATAGGTGCAGAAGGAGGCCATTTGGCCCTTCGAGCCAGCACCACCATTCATTGTGATCATGGCTGATCATCCTCAATCAGTAACCTCTCCCCATATCCCTTGATTCCGCTAGCCTCTAGAGTTCTATCTAACTCAGTTGGACAAACTTGGATTGCTTTCTCTGGAGATTCGGAGACTGAGGGATGACCTGATAGATGGAGTTACAATTCATAAGGTCATAAGTGATAGGAGCAGAATTAGGCCATTCGGCTCATGAAGTCTACGCCGCCATTCAATCATGGCTGATCTATCTCTCCCTCTCAACCCCATTCTCCTGCCTTCTCCCATAACCCCTGACACCCGTAATAATCAAGAGCCTAAGGCGAGTCGCAGCCGCTCCCGCCGCCTCCAAGGACGGCCGGCTCCGCTGATGGTAAGTCCGATCCGCGGGCTCTGCGAACCAGAGCCCTGGAGGCCGGCAGCTCCAGGAGTTGGGCCGATGGTAGGCCGCAGCAGGAACGGAGACACGGCCCAGAAAACAAAGGTCGGGTCTCCGTTCGGAAGGGACACCTATTTACAATTTTACAGTTCCCCCCCTCCCCCCCACATACACACATAGTACACAAACACAAAAACACCACATCACCACTACCATTAAGACAAAAAAACAACAAAAACACAAAGACAAGTGGACCGCAGGTAAGCCGCAGCTGCTATGGCAGCGCCGCCATATTTGGAGCTGTCAGAGCTCTCCTTGGTCCTGTCAGGTCTTGTCACGCCCAGATTTTAGTCACCTGTCTTGCAGGATGGCTCAGAAAGACAGACTGTGCAGAGGCAAGCACAGCCAGTTGTATTCCTGTCCTGATATGAGGCGCAGTTCTGTCAAATCCTTGGCTGAAGTAGGAATCCATCAGGTGGCGCCACCAGCACTGGCTGCCTCGCCAACAGTCTGTCTGTCCTTTCTACTGTTTTTTTATTATTTTAAGTATGTGTTAAAGTATGTTTTTGTGTTTCTTGGTTTGTTTTATGTGGGGGGGGGGGGGGGGGGGTGGAATTGGGGGAAACTTTTTGTCAATCTCTTACCTCGACGGAGATGTGATTTTTCTCCGTGTCGTATCTCCGTCCCCACTGCGGCCTAACATCGAGGAGTTGGTGGCCTTTCCTGGAGACCAGCCCAGCGCTACATGCCGCGGGCACGGCGCGGACTTTAACATCACGGAGCTGCGATCCTTTGTCTCGGCAACGGTGACTGTGGACGGTTCAACAGCCCCGACCGCGGGTGAACAAAGAGGAAGATGGTTGAACTTTATTACATTCCATCACAGTGAGGAATGTGGAATCCGCTGTGGTGGTTGTTCATGTTACATTTTATTTGATGTGGCTGTGTGTCTTGTTGCTTTTCACTTAGTATGGCTGTATGGTCACTCAAATTTCACTGCACCTTTAGTGGTACATGTGACAATAAATAGATCTTGAAATCTTGGATCCACAGACCCAGATTCACATCCCACCATGGCAGCTGTGGGATTTAAGAGCAGAACAGAGAACATAGAACAGTACAGCACACAAATAGGTCCCCTGCCCCACAATGTGTACCCCAAACATGAAGAACGGTCTCGACCCGAAACATCACCCATTCCTTCTCTCCAGAGATGCTGCCTGTCCCGCTGAGGTACTCCAGCTTTTTGTGTCAATCTTCTGCCAAACAAATTTCCTCTGCCTGTACATAATCCACATCCCTCCTGCCCTTATACATATATAGATATCCATCTGCATATTTTAAGCCTTTTAAACATCACTATCGTGTCTGCTTCCACCACTACCCTTGGCAGCTTATTCCAGACACCTCACAATCAATCAATCACAATCACAATCACAATCATACTTTATTAGCCAAGTATGTTTTGAAACATACGAGGAACTTCATTTGCCGTACAGTCATAACAATAAAAAGCAACAGGACACACAAAATACATTTTACCATGAACATCCCCCACAGTGACTCCTCCACATTCCTCACTGTGATGGAAGGCGAAAAAAGATTTTTCCCTTCTTTGTCCTCAAGCGGTCGGGGGCCTCTAACCTTCCGTTGACGGGACGATCTTGACTCCCGTAGCCGGCGGTGGGCCTTCCTCGTCAGGGTGATCAAGCTCCTGCATCGGGGGGAATCTCAGCTCCCCCACGCCGGGCGATTTACCCCGTGTCAGGGCTTGTCGAACGTCATACAGCTTGGAGCTCCCGACCAAGCACCTGTGTTTATACACCTGTGTATAAAACCCCCATTGCTGCTCAGGGCTGTTTGCTTGGTGCCCTGCTCTACCCTGTCTGTACCCATGACTGTATTGCTGGACCCAGCTCCAACGGCATCTTTAGATTCGCCGACAACACCACCGTTGTTGGATGAATAACGGGGCAATGATGAGTCAAAATAGAGCAGAGAGATTGAAAATGTGATGGAATGGTGCCGGGTCAACAATCTTGCTCACGACGTTAACATGACCAAGGAGCTCATGATTGGCTTCTGGAAGGGAAAACCGGGGAGCCATGAACCTGTCTTCATCAACACAATGGCAGTGGAAAGAGTCAACAGGGTCATCTTCCTGGGCTTGCATAGTTCTGAAGATCTGAAGATTCTGGTGCAGCGGTAGAGTTGCTGTCTCACAGCGCCGGAGACCCGGGTTCGATCCTGACCACGGGTGCTTGTCTGTACGGAGTTTGTACGTTCTCCCGATGACCCGCGTGGGTTTTTCCCGAGATCTTCTGTCTCGTCCCACACTAATAATAATAATAATAATAATATATTTATTTTATATAGCGCCTTAACACATGCTCAAAGCGCTTTACAAATACAATTAACATAGAAACAAACAGACAAACAGACAAACTATCCTGACGGAAAAGCGGCGAATACTCAACGCCAGCGTCCTCTCACGTCAGGGTCCGGCAGTAGACATTAAAGAACACAAGACACACAGATACAATTTTTTACACAAAACAGCCATCACAGTGATTGCTCTAGGCATACCCTCACTGTGATGGAAGGCAAAGTCTTATCTCCTCCACTACAAAGATGTAGAGGTTTGCAGGTTAAATGACTTGGTATAAATGTAAATCGTCCCTAGTGTGTGTAGGATAGTGTCAGTGTGCGGGGATCACTGGTCGGTGCAGACCCAGTGGGCCGAAGCGCCTGTTTCGGCGCTGTATCTCTAAACTAAAAAGTAAAACTAATAATCTCTCCTGGAACTGATGGAGTGACAAGGAAAGCTTGTTAATGCCTACAGTACATGACTTAGAGGATCGAGGAGATTTGGTGTGTTGATGGATACACTATCATACCTCTACAGTTGCACAGCAGAGAGCAGACTGACCTGGTTCAGCCACTCCAACACTCCGGAATGGCGGAGGCCATGGTGAGTACTACATGATGCCCAGTCCATTACGGGTACTAACCTCCCCACCTTCAAAGGGATCTATAGGAGGCACTGCCTCTAAAACGGCAACCAATATCATCAAAGACACAGGCCTCCTGGCCACCTCTCCATTCACTACTACCAGCAGGAGGAAGGTGCAGAAGTATGAACACTGACCACAAGGTTCAAGAACAGCTTCTTCCAGCAACCATTAAGCTCATGAATACCAAACACTAATGGTTACCTTAGTAACTATGATCTTCTCTGGAATGGGTCTGAAATGTAGATTGCACTATGGACTTTGGTTTTGCACTGTTTAGATTGCCTGTTTCCGCGCTGGATATATATGATGATGATGATCCTACACACACTAGGGACAATGTTTACATTTACCCAGTCAATTAACCTACATACCTGTACTGTTATGGTTACTGTGTATTACTCACGCCAAAGACGTACAGGTTTGTAGGTTAATTGGCTTGGTACAAATGTAAATTGGTGTGTAGGATAGTGTTAGTGTGCGGGGATCGCTGGTCGGCGCGGACTCGGTGGGCCGAAGGGCCTGTTTCCGCGCTGTGTCTCTAAACTAAACTGAAACTAAATTAAACTACTGTTATTAATTTAACGCATTATTTCTTATTATATATTTATTTGTGTGTTATTATGTTAAGCTGCAGGAAGTAAGAATTTCATTATTCCATTGCCGATCCATGTGACAAGACTCTCAAATCTTCCACTCCAAGTGCAGGAGATAACTTTTAAAAATATACCTCGTAATTTACAATGGCAACTATAAATCTACCAGGTTGCCAGAAGCCTGATTCAAGATGGTGGTTGCCAGAAGCCTGATTCAAGATGGTGGTTGCCAGATGCCTGATTCAAGATGGTGGTTGCCAGAAGCCTGATTCAAGATGGTGGTGGCAGTGGACACAGGGAAACAACAATGTCGGTGAGCGGGTTACGACGTACCCGCCCACACACTGGACGCTACGAGGTCGGTTGCAGGAGGTGCCCCTGGGGCAGGAAAACTGAATGGTGGCCTTGTGAGGTGAGGGACGACTCGATCGTGGGTCAATGTACAATTTGGATGAGAGGACTGAAGGTCTTTGTGGCCAGGTTTGCGGATGATATGAAAACAGGTGAAGCGGCAGGTAGTGTGGAGAAAGCAGGGAGGGACTCTGCAGAAGGATTTGAACAGGTTGGGAGAGTGGGCAGAGAAGTGGCAGATGGAATATAGTGTAACAAAGCGTGGAGTCATGCGTTTTGAGCGTCGGTGTAGACTATTTTGTAAATGGGGAGAACTCGAGCTAGTAGTGGCCCAGTGCTGTCAAACGCTCATCGAAACGTATAAGATTATTAAGGGGTTGGACACGTTAGAGGCAGGAAACATGTTCCCAATGTTGGGGGAGTCCAGAACCAGGGGGCACCCCGTTTAAGAATAAGAGGTAGGCCATTTAGAACGGAGATGAGGAAAAACGTTTTCAGTCAGAGAGTTGTGAATCTGTGGAATTCTCTGCCTCAGAAGGCAGTGGAGGCCAATTCTCTGAATGCATTCAAGAGAGAGCTAGATAGAGCTCTTAAGGATAGCGGAATCAGGGGGTATGGGGAGAGGGCAGGAACGGGGTACTGATTGAGAATGATCAGCCATGATCACATTGAATGGCTCTAAGGGCCAAATGGCCTCCTCCTGCACATATTGTCTATTGTCTATTGTCTATCATATGCTAACCCACTCATTCCTGGAGTCAACACCTTACTCGATACTGAATACTGAAGACCTACACTTCTGAACTCGCTATATGTAATGCCTAACCATTCCAGTATACTCACAAAAATGGCATTAAAACACATATATGGAAACTTGGCCACCTATACCCCGTACAGAAAAAGCAGCACAAGGTCGATCTGGTTAATTACTGTCCAATCAGTCTAAACTCAAACAGCTATAATAAATAATGTATTATTGACAAAGATATCATGCTTCAAAGGGTTCAGAAAAGATTTACGAGGATGTTGTCAGGACTAGAGGGTGTGAGCTATAGGGAGAGGTTGAGCAGACTGGGTCTCTATTTCATGGAGCGCAGGAGGATGAGGGGAGATTTTATAAAGGTGTACAAAATCATGAGAGGAATAGATCGGGTAGATGCACAGAGTCTTTTACCCAGAGTAGGGGAATCGAGGACCAGAGGACATAGGTTCAAGGTGAAGGAGAAAAGATTTAATAGGAATCTGAGGGGTACTTTTTCACACAGAGGGTGGTGGGTGTATGGAACAAGCTGCCAGAGGAGGTAGTTGAGGCTGGGATTATCCCAATGTTTAAGAAACAGTTGGACAGGTACATGGATAGGAGAGGTTTGGAGGGATATGGGCCAAGCGCAGGCAAGTGGGACTAGGGTAGCTGGGACATTGTTGGCCGGTGTGGGTAAGTTGGGCCGAAGGGCCTGTTCCCACACTGTATCATTCTATGACTCTATGAAGGGCCTGTTCCCACACTGTATCATTCTAAGACTCTATGAAGGGCCTGTTTCCACACTGTATCACTCTGTGACTCTACGACTCTATGAAGGGCCTGTTTCCACACTGTATCACTCTGTGACTCTATGAAGGGCCTGTTTCCATACTGTATCACTCTATGACTCTATGAAGGGCCTGTTTCCACACTGTATCACTCTGTGACTCTATGAAGGGCCTGTTTCCACACTGAATCATTCTATGACTCTATGAAGGGCCTGTTTCCACACTGTATCTACGACTATGAAGGGCCTGTTTCCACACTGTATCACTCTGTGACTCTATGAAGGGCCTGTTTCCACACTGTATCACTCTATGACACTATGAAGGGCCTGTTTCCACACTGTATCACTCTATGACTCTATGAAGGGCCTGTTTCCACACTGTATCACTCTATGACTCTGGGACTCTGTCATGCATCATTTACACAATAACCTACTTCCCAATGGCCAGTCCGGCTTTTACCAGGACCACTCAGCTCTAAGCCTCACTACAGCCTTCGTCCAAATGTGGGGCAAAGAGGGAACGTTAGCAGTGTGGTGAGAGTGACTGCCCTTGACATACAGGCAATGCTTGAGAGAGTGGAGCACTAAGGACCCTGCTAACAATGAAGTCAATGAGTGTCAAAGAGAAAACACTCGCAGAGTTGCCTGCTGCCATACTTGCAGATGCATTACAATGGTCACTCATTCCAGTCCCAGAACATCACTACAGACAATAGACAATAGACAATAGACAATAGGTGCAGGAGTAGGCCATTCGGCCCTTCCAGCCAGCACCGCCATTCACCGTGATCATGGCTGTTCATTCACAATCAGCACCTCATTCCTGCAGTGTTCTTCAGACTTCATCAGTGAGTATAAAATTATAAAAGGACTGGACAAGCTAGATGCAGGACAAATGTTCCCAATGTTGGGGGAGTCCAGAACCAGGGGCCACACAGTCTAAGAATAAAGGGGAGGCCATTTAAAACTGAGGTGAGAAAATAACTTTCTCACCCAGAGAGTTGTGAATTTGTGGAATTCTCTGCCACAGAAGGCAGTGGAGGCCAATTCACTGGATGGATTAAAAAGAGAGTTAGATAGAGCTCTAGGGGCTAGTGGAATCAAGGGATATGGGGAGAAGGCAGTCACGGGTTACTGATTGTGAATGATCAGCCATGATCACATTGAATGGCGGTGCTGGCTCGAAGGGCCAAATGGCCTCCTCCTGCATCTATTGTCTGTTTCTATGTTTCTTTGAGTCTTCCTATCAGAGGCCAAAATAGACCAACATAAAAGTATAATTGGAGCACAAGTCACACTGGAAAGTTCTGATTAGTTTTTTGTTTAATCGGTCTACGATCTTAATTAATGGTGGAGCAGTTTTGGAAATCTGAAGGCAGACACAACATGTTGGAGTAACTCAGCGGGTCAGGCAGCATCTCTGGAGAGAAGGAATGGGTGACGTTTCGGGTCGAGACCCTTCTTCAGATTTCCAAGCCACCTGCAACATTCTTTAAGACCATGGACTGAATTTTTACTTCAGCACTATTTACCTATCCCTTAACTGCCTTAATATTCTATCGAAATGGGACTTGAATGAACACATGGAATAAGCTTGTATTGGCCTCTAGGGTAGAGAATGCCAAAGGTCCACCAATGTCTGTGTGAAGAGATTTCTCATTTGAGTCCTAAATTTGGTATGCTTGGACAAGGATGCCTCTCCTTCCCTAAACTCATGAAATTCATTGAATCTTTCCTCATATGCCAATTCTGCCCAACCTAGAACCTATACTCCCTCGATGGCAAGTACATTCTTTCTTAGGATGAGAAACCAAAATTATGCACAATATTTCAGGAACTCTGCAGGCCAGGCAGTGTCTGTGAACAGATGATGACTCAGCAGGACAGGCCACAGCTCTTGAGAGAAGGAATGGGTGACGTTTTGGATCGAGACCCATCCTCAGAAGTCTGAAGAACGGTCTCGACCCGAAATGTCGCCCATTCCTTCTCTTTTAGAGATGCTGCCTGTCCCGCTGAGTTACTCCAGCATTTTGTTTCTCTCTTCGGCTTGAACCAACATCTGCAGTTCCTTCCTGACGATGATGTTTCAGGTTGGGACCCTTCATGAGTTATCTGTCCATCCCACAGACCCTGTCTAACTTGCTGAGTTTGTCCAGCAGTTTGTTTTGTCTCGCGATTCATGCATCTGCAATCTCTTATATCTCCATAATATTTCGTCTGAATAAGGGCGGTCACGGTGGCGCAGCGGTAGAGTTGCAGCCTTACAGCGAATGCAGCGCCAGAGACCCGGGTTCCATCCCCACTACGGGTGCTGTCTGTACAGAGTTTGTACGTTCTCCCCGTGACCTGCGTGGGTTTTCTCCGAGATCTTCGGTTTCCTCCCACACTCCAAAGACGTGCAGGTTTGTAGGTTAATCGGCTTGGTAGATGTAAAAGTTGTCCCTAGTGGGTGTAGGATAGTGTTAATGTGCGGGGATCGCTGGTCGGTGCGGACCCGGTGGGCCAAAGGGCCTGTTTCCGCGCTGTATCTCTAAACTAAACTAAACTAAACTAAACTAAAAAGGCCCCTATAAAGTTGCAATAAGATGTCCTTGCTCCTGTACTCCACCTTCTAATAATCAAGGTTAACATGCCATTTATCTTTTTAATTGCTCGCTGCACCTGCACAGTGACCTTTGTTGACTTCTGTACAAGCATAGGCAGATCCTTTTGAACTCCCCCACTCCATTCTCTCACTATTCCACAGATCCACCGATATGCTGTTATGTGCATTAAAGTAGATAACTTCACATATTCCACATTGTATATTCCATCTGTCATATTCTCACCTACTGATGTCACTGCCCTGGCTGTACACTCAACCCTGGAACACCTGGGTTGGATGGACACCTCCAACAGATTCATATTCATAGACTACAGCTCTGCTTTCAGTACCATTATCCCATCCAAGTTCATCTCCAAACTCGTGGAGCTTGGAGTCAGCACTCCCCTCTGCAACTGGAGCCTCGGCCTCCTGACCAACAGACCAACAGACCACAATCAGTGAGGATCGGTGAAGAATCATCCTCGACGATACTCCTCAACATGGGTGCCCCACAAAGATACGTTCTCAGCCCCCGACTCTACGCCTTATACATTCATAACTGCAGCCAAATACAAGCCCAACTCAGTTTACAAGTTCACAGAAGACACCACTGTAGTGGGCCAGATATCAAATAATGATGAGATGGAGAAGAGGAATGAGATTGAGAACCTCATAACTTGGTGCCAAGAGAACAACCTGTCCCTCAATATCGGCAAGACAAAGGAGATTATGACTGACTTCAGGAAGTAAAGCAGTACACACACTCTAGTATACATTGATGGTGCCGAAGTAGAAATGATCGAAAGCTTCAAGTTCCTCGGAATCACCAGCAATTTGTTCTGGATCAGCCACATTGAAGCTGTGGCGAAGAAAGCATACCAGTGCCTCTATGTCCTCAGAAGGCTTAGGAAGTGTTGCATGTCAATAGACAATAGACAATAGACAATAGACAATAGGTGCAGGAGTAGGCCATTCGGCCCATCGAGCCAGCACCACCATTCAATGTGATCATGGCTGATCATCCACAATCAGTACCCCATTCCTGCCTTCTCCCCATACCCCCTAACTCCGCTATCCTTAAGAGCTCTATCTAATTCTCTCTTGAAAGACTCCAGAGAATTGGCCTCCACAGCCTTCTGAGGCAGAGAATTCCACAGAATCACAACTCTCTGAGTGAAAAAGTTTTTCCTCATCTCTGTTCTAAATGGCCGACCCCTTATTCTTAAACTGTGGCCCCTACAGATAGTAGAGAGTCGTGGACTAAGCCCAGACGCAAATCAACCTCCCTTCCATTGATTCCAGCATAACTAAGGACCAATCTCATCCTTCGTCTCCCCTCACACATCAGGCAAGAAGCATAGAAGCTTGAAAACACATAAAACATTAAACATTAAAACATCAAGAATAATTCTTTATTCTTAATGTTTTAATGTTTTATGTTTTATTCTTAATTGTTTACTGTATGTCGGGTCGCGAGCAAAGCACCAAGGCAAATTCCTTGTATGTAAAAATACTTGGCTAATAAAATTTATTCAATTCAATTCAATTCAATTCAATTCAATTCAATTCAATTCATACCTCCGGGAACAGTTTCCTCCCATCTGTTATTCAGCCACTGAATAATCCTCTCATCAGCTGGAGTGCAGTCCTAACTTCCCATCAATCTCATTAGAGACCTTTCAACCATCTTCAATCAGACTTGCTCGGAATGTATTTTGCACTAGATTTTGTAACCTTTATCCTTTATCTGTTCACTGTAGACAGCTTGATTGTAATCATGTGTGGTCATTTCTTTCTCTGGATAGCACATAAACAACATGTTTTCACTGTACATCGGTAGATGTGATAATAACAAACACAAATAATGGTTCTTGAATCTCTGTCCTTGTCATATCCTGAGATCCATCGTCAGTAGCACATGGCGGCCCACCCAAGCCCTTATAAGATCATACGTGATATGAGCAGAATTAGGCCATTCAGCCCATCAAGTCCACTCTGACATTCAGTCATGGCAGATCTATCTCTCCCTCCCAACCCCATTCTCCTGCCTTTACCCCATAACCCCTGACACTTGTACTAATCAAGAATCTATCTATTTCTGCCTTAAAATTATCCATTGACGGACTCCACCGCCTTCTGTGGCAAAGAGCCAGCACCGCCATTCAATGTGATCATGGATGATCATTCTCAGACAGTACCTTGTTCCTGCCTTCTCCCCATACCCCCTGACTCCGCTATCCTTAAGAGCTCTATCTAGCTCTCTCTTGAATGCATTTAGAGAATTGGCCTCCACTGCCTTCTGAGGCAGAGAATTCCACAGATTCACAACTCTCTGACGTAAAAGTTATTCCTCATCTCAGTTCGAAATGGCCTGCCCCTTATTCTTAAACTGTGGCCCCTTGTTCTGGACTCCCCCAACATTGGGAACATGTTTCCTGCCTCTAACGTGTCCAATCCCTTAATAATCTTATACGTTTCGATAAGATCTCCTCTCATTCTTTTAAATTCCAGTGTATACAAGCCTAGTCGCTCCAGTCCTTCGACATATGACAGTCCCGCCATTCCGGGAATTAACCTAGTAAACCTACGTTGCACACCCTCAATAGCAAGAATATCCTTCCTTAAATTTGGAGACCAAAACTGCACACAGTACTCCAGGTGCGGCCTCACTAGGGCCCTGTACAACTGAAGAAGGACCTATTTGCTCCTATACTCAACTCCTCTTGTTATGAAGGCCAACATTCCATTGGCTTTCTTCACTGCCTACTGTACCTGCATGCTTCCTTTAAGTGACTGATGCACTAGGACACCCAGATCTCGTTGTACGTCCCCTTTTCCTAGCCTTTCCTAACCGAGCCTTGCGGTACCCCAGTAGTTACTGCCTACCATTCTGAAAGGGACCCATTTATCCCCACTCTTTGCTTTCTGTCTGTCAACCAATTTTCTATGCATGTCAGTACCCTACCTCCAATAACATGTGCTCTAATTTTGCCCGCTAATCTCCTATATGGGGCCTTGTTGAAGGCTTTCTGAAAGTCGAGGTACACCACATCCACTGGCTCTCCCCTGTCAATTTTCCTAGTTACATCCTCAAAGAATTCCAGAAGATTCCAGAGAATGAGATCAAGGAACAGCACATCATCAAAGACACAACAGCCTTCTAGACTTTGCACATAGTTCATCAATGACAAATGACAATTCCCTACAACAACTTCTCCAGGCCCATGTTTTGTTTTAGCAAAGAGTTCCGAGAATTGGGTCATTGACCTGAGCCATTAACCGAGTGTCGCCTTCCACCAGTTACTGATATTAATTTAATGCAACTCCCAGCAAGCGCTCTTTGACTCGGGTCAAAATACGAGGGAGTCGCCGTGAGTTACCAAAAGGGCCCACTGTTTGCCGAGAGGCTGCTGATGTTGTGTCTGGAGTTTCGGACTCGAGTGACGATGAGGTAACGGGAGACTCCACTAGCAGTGGAAGTGGAAATGAGGAAGAAGAAGAAAAGCAAGAAGATACAGAGACTAATATGAAAATGATGCTTCAAGAAATTATTAACAGGCTCAAGAAAATTGAAGGAGATAACAAATTAATGAGGAGAGATAACAAGAAATTTCGTAAGACTTTGAAAAAAATGGAGGAGAAATTTCAAACAGTGACAAATAAAGTGGATAATATGCAAATGGAAAATGAAATGTTAAAATCTAGAGTGGAAAAAAATGAAGACAGTATTACTGCAGCAGCAATTGAAAGCAAAAAGACGGCGGAGAAGTTGGATGCCTTGGAAAACTATAGCAGGAGAAATAATGTTAAAATTGTTGGTTTGCCAGAGGGAGTGGAGGGGGAAGACCCAATTAACTTTTTTCAAGATTGGATAGTGACCACTCTGGGAATAGATAAACAAGGTCCGATGGAAATAGAAAGAGCACATAGGGCTCTAAGACCGAAACCCTCAGCTAATCAAAAGCCAAGATCTGTGTTGATTAAATTTTTAAGGTACCAAGATCGAGAATTGGTTTTCAAAACAGTCGGGAATAATATAAGAGAGGGAAAACCAATAGAACATGAAGGCACTAAAATAATCTTTTACCCAGACATCAGTAATGCCTTGTTGAGCAGAAAAAAAGAATTTAATAAGGCAAAAAATATTCTATGGAAGAAAGGCTATAGGTTTATTTGACTGCATCCGGCTACTTTGAAGATTATGATCAACACTGGAGAAAATAATTTTTTTAAAGACTTTGTCAAAGCAGAAGAGTATGCGGAAGAATTGCCATCGAGAAATGCTTAAGAAGATTCATGAATGATTGATTATTAATAATATCTGTATACTATAGAGGGGATTAACTGTATTAAGGATTGTTAATTTTTAGAAGTACTTGATATATCGGGGGGGTTGGAGAATGTGGATGTTCCACCATAATCATGGGCACAAGTGTGGTGCGGACCACACCTCGTATAATAGAGGGGGGTAATGTTGCTAATCTATTTATTAACAACATTAGAGGGAGGGTCTATTTCTCTATCTTTCTTATTTCTTTTCTGTTTTTATACCTGGACTATGGAGGGGAGCACACTGAAATACGGCACAATGTAAATACCGGAACAGGTATCAAGGTAAGGAAAAAGGAAAAAAAAAAGGAAAAGGAAAAAAAAGAAAAAAAAAAGGAATGAATGGATAACACATTAAATTTTTTAAGCTATAATGTGAATGGTTAAATGGACCGATAAAAAGGAAGAGAATTTTAACACAGATGAAAAAATTGGAAGTAGATATAGCTTTCTTGCAAGAAACACATCTAACGGAAAAAGAGCATCAAAAGTTAAAGAGAGATTGGGTAGGAAGTATGGTCGCATCTTCTTTTAACTCCAAAGCAAGAGGGGTTGCTATCCTATTTAAGAAAACGCTACCAATTAAGATACAAAATATTGTAAGTGACCCAGTAGGTAGATTTGTAATGGTACATTGTCAATTTTCTCAGAATTGTGGACCTTAATGAATATATATGCACCAAATACAGATGATGAGAAGTTTGTGCAGGGTACCTTTTTAAATCTGGCAGAAGCACATGAAAATATATTGATAGGGGGAGATTTCAATTTTTGTTTAGATCCAGTAATGGATAGATCATCAAGGCAACGACAAGGACAAGAGCAGCGAAGACAACCTTGAATTTAATGGAAAATTTAAATTTAATAGATGTTTGGAGGAAAAGCCATCCCAGGGAAAGAGACTACTCCTTCTATTCCAATAGACATGATACATATTCTAGAATAGATCTATTTTTGATTTCAGCTCAATTAAGGGGTAGAATAATACAAATAGATTACAAGGCTAGATTGTTATCGGATCACTCACCATTATTAATGAAAATTACGATGCCAGATAAAGAACAGTCAGTGTATAGATGGAGACTCAACTCTTTACTATTGAAAAGGCAAGACTTTTGTGATTTTATTCGAGGACAAATTGAATTATTTTTGGAAATAAATTTAAATTCAGTTGATGATAAATTTATTGTATGGGATGCAATGAAGGCTTATTTGAGAGGCCAAATTATAAGCTATTCATCTAAGATAAAGAAAGACTATAGGAAGGAATCTGAAAGATTAGAAAAAGAAATCACCGTATTAGAAAAAGACTTACAGAAAACTTCTTCAGATACGAAAAAAACACAACTTGCAAATAAAAAATTTCAATACAATACTTTACATACTCACAGAACAGAAAAACTAATATTACGAACTAACCAAAGATGTTATGAATTAAGAGAAAGAGCGCACAAGGTATTGGCATGGCAACTGAAAGAAGAACAAATATCAAGAACAATAAATTCAATTAGAACAGATCAAAACATTATTACTTATAAACCTAGAGAAATCAATGAGGTATTTAAGCAATTCTACACTAATCTGTACCATTCTGAATCTGAAAAGGATGAAATTAAGATAAATATTTTTTTATCCAAGATACAATTACCAACAATCTCTAATGAGGAGCAGATGGGACTAAATGCCTCCTTTACTTTGAGAGAGGTGGAGGAAGTATTATATTCTTTACCAAGTAATAAATCTCCAGGGGAAGATGGTTTCCCGCCTGAGTTCTATAAAAAATTTAAAGATTTGTTGTTACCAGTATTTATGGAAGTGATACATCAAGCGGAAAAAACTTCTACATTACCAGAATCCTTCTCACTGGCAATTATAACCGTAATTCAAAAAAAAGGGAAAGACCCTTTAAATGCATCTTCTTATAGACCAATATCATTGTTGAATGCAGATTATAAAATAGTTGCTAAACTTTTGGCAAGGAGATTGGCAGAATATTTACCGAAGCTGGTTAAAGAGGACCAAACTGGATTTGTCAAAAAAAGGAAAATATCTGATAATGTAGCAAGATTTATAAGTATTTTACATTTAGCACAGAAAAGAAAGGAATTGAGCGTAGCAGTTGCTTTAGATGCTGAAAAGGCGTTTGACAGGTTAGAATGGGATTTTTTATTTAAAGTATTAGAGAAGTACGGATTAGGAAATGGTTTCATTAACTGGGTAAAAGCTCTTTATAAACAACCTAAAGCCAAAGTGGTGACAAATGGCCAATCTTCTCAATCATTTAATTTGGAAAGATCTAGTAGACAGGGATGTCCCTTGTCACCGGCTTTATTTGTATTGGCCATTGAACCTCTGGCAGAGCTAATAAGATCAGATTTAGACATTGAAGGATTTAAAGTGAATCAGGAAAATCACAAAATTACTTTATTTGCAGATGATGTTTTAATTTGTCTTACTAGACCATTGGAATCCTTAAGAAAATTATATTTCAGACTGGAAGAATATGGGAAAGTATCAGGATATAAAATTAATAAAGATAAAACTGAAATAATGCCTCTTTCTGAAGGTAATTATGATCAATGTAAAAGAGAAAGTCAGTTTAAATGGCAAAAAGAAGGCATGAAGTACTTAGGGGTTAAAGTAGATAATAAGTTAAATAATCTGTATAAACTAAATTATAAACCACTAATTAAAAAAATTGAGGAGGACTTGAAGAAATGGATGAATCTTCCAATTACATTGCTAGGGAGAGTGAACTGTATTAAGATGAATATTTTTCCGAGGTTACAGTATTTATTTCAAACACTGCCTATACCTTTACCAAATAATTTTTTTTAAGAATTGAATAAAATTGTGAGAAATTTTCTTTGGAAAGGTAAAATGCCAAGAGTGTCTATGGAAAAATTAACATGGAAATTTGAATTAGGTGGACTGCAATTACCAAATTTTAAAAATTACTATCTGGCAGCACAAATGAGTTTTATTTCATCCTTTTATCAAGAGGGTGGAAAAACAGCATGGGTTAAAATTGAAATGGATAAAATAAAAGAACTATGCCCAGAAGAATTTATATATAAATGGGAAGCAAAGCTATTAGTTAAGGATCAAGAGTCACCTTTGCTAAAACATTTAATTAATATATTGTTGAAAACAGTTAAAGCTAATGATAAAAGATTTTTTCTAACAGCTAAAACTCCATTAGTAAAATATAGATTACTGCCGTTTGCTTGGAATAATCAAATATTACAAGTCTGGGAACAGAAGGGTATTAAACATATGGGAGATTGCTACGAAGGAAATAATTTTTTGACATTTTCTCAATTGAGAAACAAATATCAAATTCCAGGGATTAGTATTTTTTTCTATTATCAATTACAATCTTATTTAAGGGAAAAGTTAGGTAATTCAATGTTTTTATTTCAAATTAAAGGAATTGAATCCCTGATTCAGGGCAAGGGAACTAAAAAAATTATATCTTCAATGTATAAATTGTTACAAAAATCTAGTCCAAAGACAGGAATTCAAAAATCAAGACAAAGATGGGAAACAGATCTGAATATTAGCATTGATGAACCAAGTTGGGAAAGATTGTGTTTAGAAAGTATGAAAAATACTATTAATGTGAGATATAGTTTAGTACAATACAATTTTTTACATCAACTATATTTAACTCCAAAAAAATTAAACAATTTAAATCCAAATTTACCTGAAATTTGTTTTAAATGCAACCAGGAGGTGGGTACTTTTTTACACTCCACATGGGCATGTCCTAAGGTAACTCCTTTTTGGAAAGACCTAAAAAACTTTTTGGAACAATTGATGAATAAGACCATACCATTGGATTCAAGGTTGTTTTTATTGGGAGATACTAAAGGAATATTACCAAGATTAATTTTAGATAAATATCAGGAAAGATTTCTCAAAATAGCAATAGCAATAGCAAAAAAATGTGTGGCGGTCACTTGGAAAGATCACAATGAAATAAGAATTGCAAGATGGTATGCAGAAATGCGTAGTTGTATCCCATTAGAAAAAGCTACTTATAATCTGAGAAATAAATATGATTTCTTTTTGAAACTTTGGAACCCATTCACATTAAAACTAGGATTAAGAATTGGAAATATTTAATTTCAGGATTGTTTTGATACCCCTAAAAAGAATTTAATAAGAAATTAGCCGGAAGTGTTTTTTTCTTGTCTCCAGGTTCCCTTCTTTCTTCTTTCTTTCTTTCTTTCCTTTTTTTAATTTTTTATTTCTTTATCTTTCTTCTTCTCCTTTTTCCTCTTTTTTCTAACTGGGGGGTGGGGGGAGGGGGGTTGTGGGTGGGGAGATAATACAGAACAATACAGGTATAATCGGATTTAAATGTATAATCGAATTTATAATGTAGGTACCATCGCGTACTATGAGTTCATACATGTATTTGTTTTGTTAAAATTTAAATAAAATTTTAAAAATAAAAAAATAAAAAACTTCTCCAGGCCCATGTTTTGTTTTAGCAAAGAGTTCCGAGAATTGGGTTATTGACCTGAGCCATTAACCGAGTGTCGCCTTCCACCAGTTACTGATATTAATTTAATGCAAAATATGGAATACATTGCCAGAGCAACTAAACACAATCAGGCTTTACCGACCTTTGGTATTGTACAGAAAGGAACTACAGATGCTGGTTTAAACCGAAAAGAGACACAAAATGCTGGAGTAACTCAGCGGGACAGGCAGCATCTCTGGATTGAAATTAAATGGGTGGTGTTTCGGGTCGAGAAATGTCTGAAACGTCACCCATTCCATCTCTCCAAAGATGCTGCCTGTCCTGCTGAGTTACTCCAGCTTTTTGCATCTTTCTATGGTATTGTTGCATGCAGGTGTAAGGTGCATTGAGATAAAGACATCTCAGTCAATCTTTGAAATCCTCGACAAAGTCATATTTCATCTTCTGTAAAAAGGATAAGCAATAAAAATGTGGTAATAATGCCACGACTAGGCTTCCCATGGAGGCAACTTTAGCACTTGTTCATGAACATTTGGCCCAGGACAATTAAACAGAGTCAAAGCAGAATGAAAAAGGATCTGAGGTCATCTAAAAACCTGAATCAGGGGCCTTTGTCTGCCGTGCTAGAAGGTTTTATGTTAACTTTGTCTTTTAGCTGATATATACTACTGAAACCATTAGAATAACAAATATATTTCCAACGGTGGCATTTTGGTTCAGCATATAAATACCCTGCTGCATGAGGCAGTGTTGTATACAGGTGGATCTCCAGTCTGAAGCTCAAAATGGGAAAGGCAAGGCAGCCTCCCGTGTGTTCAGGATTTGCCAATAATGTTTCAACTAGATGATAAATAATAACTCACCTGTTTAATTTCCCCACAGATCATCTTCTACGAGGACAGGAACTTCCAGGGCCGGCACTATGAGTGCAGCACTGACTGTGCTGATCTGTCTCCTTACTTCAGCCGCTGTAACTCCATCCGTGTGGACAGTGACTGGTGGGTGGCGTACGAGAAACCCAACTACATGGGGTACCAGTATGTCCTGAACAGGGGGGAGTATCCTGACTACCAGCGCTGGATGGGGTTCAACGACTTTGTTAAGTCCTGCCGCACCTACTCTCAGGTGAGTGGAAGACAGGTGCTTCCCTTTGTGAAATTCTAGAGCATTTTCCTTTTGTTGGGGTCCGTAAACATGTAATGTCACTTTGTATAATATCAGTCCGCCTAAACCTACCTGATCTCCCGGTTGCTCAACACTTTAACTCCCCCTCACATTCCCACACTGAACTTTCTGTCCTGGGCCTCCTCCATTGTCAGAGTGAGGCCCAGCGCAAATTGATGGAACAGCCCCTCATATTTTGCTTGGGTAGTTTACACCCCAGCGGTATGAACATTACTTCTCTAACTTCAAGTAACCCTTGCTTTCCCTCTCTCTCCATCCCTCCCCCTTCCTAGTTCTCCAACCAGTCTGACTGTCCTCCTGATTTAATTTTATCTCTGTATGCTTCATTGTCAAGCAGTGAAATTAGGAAAGTTAAAAAGGAGCCATGAGATATTCTTGGCAGATATGGTGAAGAGTAAAAGAATAGCCAGAAAGAAAGGAAGTCCCCTGAATGTCAACACAGTCGACTGTTGTGTGAAGTCCTAGGAAATGGCTGGGGGCTTCAATGAATACTTCCCATCTGCATCTACTGTGGTGAGGCTGCTGAGGCTAATCAGAGAATGAAACAGTGACATCCCGGAATATGTAGTATAAGAAAATAACTGCAGATGCTGGTACAAATCGAAGGTATTTATTCACAAAATGCTGGAGTAACTCAGCGGGTCAGGCAGCATCTCAGGAGAGAAGGAATGGGTGACGTTTCGGATCGAGACTCTGCTTCTGACTGATGTCAGGGGGGCTGGACAAAGGAAGGATATAGGTGGAGACAGGAAGACAGTGGGAGATCTGGGAAGGGGGAGGGGAAGAGAGGGACAGAGGAACTATCTAAAGTTCGAGAAGTCAATGTTCATACCGCTGGGCTGCAAGCTGCCCAAGCGAAATTGGGGGCATGCAGCATAGGTTTACTAGGTTAATTCCCGGAATGGCGGGACTGTCGTATGTTGAAAGACTGGAGCGGCTAGGCTTGTATACACTGGAATTTAGAAGGATGAGAAGGGATCTTATCGAAACATATAAGATGATTAAGGGGTTGGACACGTTAGAGGCAGGAAACATGTTCCCAATGTTAAGAATAAGGGGTAGGCCATTTAGAACGGAGATGAGGAAAAACCTTTTCAGTCAGAGAGTTGTAAATCTGTGGAATTCACTGCCTCCGAAGGCAGTGGATGACAAGTCTCCAAATGCATTCAAGAGAGAACTAGATAGAGCTCTTAAGGATAGCGGAGTCAGGGGGTATGGGGATAAGGCAGGAACGGGGTACTGATTGAGAATGATCAGCCATGATCACATGGAATGGCGGTGCTGGCTCGAAGGGCTGAATGGCCTCCTCCTGCAGCTATTGTCTATTGTCTATTGTCTATTGTATATTGAATGGGCAGGCTGTAATGGAATACAGCAGGTTAGTAGGATTGGTGTAGATTGGTATGATGGGCAGTATAGGTCAAGGGCCTGGATTTATGCTGTACAATCCATGACTGTATTACACTAGATAGAACTGATTTCCCTGACAGTCTTTCTGACTCCACTACTTATTTTTCAAAGAGGACTTTAGTTTCACAAAGTAAAAATTACATAGTTTAAACAAAGTTGCCTGCTTCCATCTAGTTACTTAAGGGGTTGGACACATTAAAGGCAGGAAACATCTTCCCAATGTTGGGGGAGTCCAGAACAAGGGGCCACAGTTTAAGAATAAGGGGTAGGCCATTTAGAACGGAGATGAGGAAAAACGTTTTCAGTCAGAGAGTTATAAATCTGTGGAATTCACTGCCTCAGAAGGCAGTGGAGGCCAAGTCTCTGAATGCATTCAAGAGAGAGCTAGATAGAGCTCTTAAGGATAGCAGAGTCAGGGGATATGGGGAGAAGGCAGGAATGGCGTACTGATTGAGAATGATCAGCCATGATCATATTGAATGGTGGTGCTGGCTCGAAGGGCCGAATGGCCTACTGTCTCCTGCACCTATTGTCTATTGTCTATTGACATATTTCATCCTGCTTCTTGCAATGAAGAGTGTTTCAGTTCAGGTCATCTTTCTTCGTTTGGAGATGCCCGCACTGCACACTGAAGTGTTTGTCCTGTTTCGC
Organism: Rhinoraja longicauda; assembly: GCF_053455715.1. Classification (NCBI taxonomy): domain Eukaryota; kingdom Metazoa; phylum Chordata; class Chondrichthyes; order Rajiformes; family Arhynchobatidae; genus Rhinoraja; species Rhinoraja longicauda. Next base: position 71,949,565 of record NC_135960.1, on the reverse strand, counting down.
TCCGGTTGTCAAACAACATTCCCAGCAATTGAACACATCCAGTGACTAGGCAACTATTCATTTCCTTTCCTCCTTTATTTTTTTTTTAAACTTCAAAGTCTGCTGATAGATTTATGTTGATGCATTTCAAATTTCTTTTTGGGCAACCATGGAATGGTAGCTACTGCAAATCACACACGCAGTTGTTCCAACACCTTGAATACTGTATGCTTTCCATTCCAGTACCGAGGGAGCAACTACAGGATGAAGATTTACGAGAGGCCTGAGTTTGGAGGACAGACGATGGAATTCATGGACGACTGTCCCTCCGTCTACGATCGTTTCCGTAACCGTGACATCCACTCCTGCCAGGTGATGGATGGTTACTGGATCTTCTATGAACAGCCCAACTACAGAGGCCGACAGTACTTCATGAGACCCGGGGAGTACAGGAAATACAATGACTGGGGGGGTTACAACTCCACCATCGGGTCTTTCAGGCGCATGAGGGACTTCTAATTCCTCTTTGCAAAATAGATTTTGTCACAATGTCAGATTTCAGAATATAATAAAACTTGCTAACTGATATACTCTGACGTGCTTCTGTGTCACTTCCACTGCTCATCTTAAAAGGCACATTACGGAATGGATAACAGATTTTTAGATTATCTTGGAGAACGAGAGAATACACCGAAACAAATTATTTCACCCCCAAAATCCTTATGTAACTCAGTCAGCTGTTCATTTGGATGCTTCCCTCCCCTTTTTATGTAAATTAGCTGGAAGACCACTAATTAAACAATTGTACGAGTAAATATGAAGAACAGTTTTATCAGATAGGGCCTTGAATATAACATTGGGGAAGTTGTGTTGCAGCTGTATAAAACAATGGGTAAGCCACATTTGGAGTATTATGTGCAGTTCCAGTCATAAGGTCCTTCAGGGATAGGAACGTTCTTCCTAAAGGAACGTCCTTTAATTCTGAGGCTGTGCCCTCTAGTCCCAGACTCTCCCATTGGTGGAAACATCCTCTCCACATCCAGTGATCGCATTACAGGAAGGATGTGCAAGCTTTGGACAGGATGCAAAAGAGTGTAAGCAGGATATTATAGTAGTAGGTTTTCATAGCTGAAAATGGATTAGAATATAAGCTGGCACCAAGCATTTTTAAGAAGTTGGCTGAACCTGTAGAGATTGGAGGAGATCATGCTTAAGTTTAGCTAGCTAATCTACTGTCATGGGTTTATCTGGTATGGGTCGAAGGTGGGTGGGAGGCTGGCTTTGATGTGCTGCAGGACCAGTCTCTCGAAGCACTTTGTGATGACCGGTGTGAGTGCTACCGGACGGTAGTCGTTAAGGCCGCTGATGACAGACTTTTTCGGCAGTGGGATGATTGTGGCGGACTTCAGGCAGGGAGGGATGGTGGATTTTAAAAGGGACAGGTTGAAGATTTTTGTGAAGACCTCAGATAATTGGTCTGCACATTCCCTCAGCACTCTGCCCGTCACACCATCGGGGCCTGCAGCTTTCCTGGGATTCACTGCTCTGAGCACGCGCTTAACATCATTCTCCTGCACAGTGAAGGTGTTGCTGTCAGGTGCTGGAGAGGGTGTTATGTCTGCCACTGCAGCTTTCACCTCGAAACGAGCAAAGAAACAGTTAAGTTCCTCTGCCAGCGAGGCGTCGCCGTCGGCAGTCGTGCGGTTGCTGGTCTTGTAGTTGGTGATGTGCTGGATGCCTTGCCATACCCGCCGTGGGTCATTGTTGGTAAAGTGGTCCTCAATCTTCCTCTTGTAGGACGCTTTGGCATCCTTGATGCCTCTCTTCAGGTTGGTTCTAGCAGCACTGTATAGAGCTCTATCACTAGACCTGAAGACGGTGTTACGGTCCTTGAGGAGAGACCTGACATCCTTTGTCATCCAGGGCTTCTGATTGGGATACAACCGGATACGTTTGTCGACGGTGACATTGTCAACACAGTTTTGGATGTAGCAAAGTACAGTTGATGTATACTCCTCCAAGTCCTGATCCTCAAAAATATCCCAGTTGGTCCTTTCGAAGCAATCCTGCAGCTGCGAGGAAGCTCCTTCAGGCCATGTCTTAACAGTCTTTATGGTGACTGGAGCTTTCCTCCTGAGTGGGGTGTATGCTGGAGTTAAGAATATGGACAGGTGATCTGACTGCCCCAGGTGTGGTAGTGGTGCTGACCTGAAACCCTTCTTAATATTTGAATAAACCTTGTCTAGTGTGTTTTTCCCCCTGGTAGCACATCTTATGTGTTGTTCAAGTTTCGGGAGAACTGACTTTAGGTCTGCATGATTGAAGTCCCCGGCTATGATGTGGGCTGCTTCTGGATATGTGCTCTGTTGTGAGTTTATTGCACCGAGCAGGTAGCCTAAAGCTGTGCTAGCGTTAGCATTCGGTGGGATGTAGACTGCTGTTACTATAACTCCTGTAAATTCACGAGGAATGTAAAAAGGCCTGCATTTAACTGTTAGGAACTCCAGATCAGGAGAACAATGGCTATCCATGATTTGGATGTTAGTGCACCAGTTGTTGTGCACGTAAATGCATAACCCCCCCCACCTTGCTCTTACCGGAGTCGATGTTTCTGTCCCAGCGAAACGCTGTACGCCCAGCTAGCTCAATGGCTCCGTCTGGGATAAGTGGATGAAGCCATGTCTCTGTTACTAAGAGAATGCAACAGTCCTCCACGAGTTTGTTTGCTGATATCTGTAGTTTTAATTCGTCCATTTTGTTGATGATGGATCTAGCGTTGGTGAGAAACATGCTGGGTAGCGATGGTTTGTGTGGCTGTCTCTTTAGCTTGGCAAGTATACCGGACTGGCGTCCTCGCTTTTGCTTCCTGTTTCTCCTCCGCCAGCGACGCCTGTTCACGCCGACAACTATCCACGGAGAGCCCGGTGTCCTGGCTATCTCCTCCGGTATATTTCGTGGGTGTAGCAATTCGCTCGTAAAGTCCCGATTGCACTGGAATCCTATGATCAGAAGATCCTTGCGGTTGTAAGTAGGATTTGCCTGATTTGCATGACTAAAATTGACTAACAGACATAACACAGATAACACACATAAAAAGCACCGAAAGGGAGAGCTGTGAGAAGCTGCGTCTGTGCGCGCCGCCATCTTGCCGAATCTGGAACATAGACACCAGGCCTACGATTGTAGATAATCCATAGTTTTCCATGCTCTCCTGATGGACTGGTTGGATTATCTAGTACATTGTCAAGTGAACAACAAGCTTACTACTTGGAGACCTGTGACACGTATTAGATAGAGCTCTAGGAGCTAGTGGAATCAAGGGACATGGGGAGAAGGCAGGCACGGGATACTGATTGTGGATGATCAGCCATGATCACAATGAATGGCGGTGCGTACAGGCTCGAAGGATAAACAAGGATAAACAAGGCCTGATTAGGAACAGTCAACATGGATTTGTGCCTGGAAGTTCATGTTTGACTAATCTTCTTGAATTTTTTGAAGAGGTTACCAGGGAAATTGATGAGGGCAAGGCTGTGGATGTTGTCTATATGGACTTCAGTAAAGCATTTGACAAAGTCCGACATGGAAGGTTGATTAAGAAGGTTAAATCGTTGGGTATTAATGGTGAAGTTGCAAGATGGATTCAACAATGGCTGAATGGGAGATACCAGAGGGTAATGGTTGACAACTGTATGTCAGGTTGGAGGCCAGTGTCTAGTGGAGTACCCCAAGGATCTGTGTTGGGTCCGCTGTTGTTTGTCATTTACATCAATGATCTGGATGATGGTGTGGCAAATTGGATTAGTAAGTATGCAGATGATACTAAGATAGGTGGTGTAGTTAATAATGAAGTAGATTTTCAAAGTCTACAGAGAGACTTGGGCCTTTTGGAAGGGTGGGCTGAAAGATGGCAGATGGAGTTTAATGCTGATAAGTGTGAGGTGCTGCATTTTGGTAGGACAAATCAAAATAGGACGTACAGGGTAAACGGTAGGGAATTGAGGAATGCAGTGGAACAGAGGGATCTGGGAATAACTGTGCATTGTTCCCTGAAGGTGGAATCTCATGTGGATAGGGTGGTGAAGAAGGCGTTTGGTATGCTTGCCTTTATAAATCAGAGCATCGAATATAGAAGTTGGGACGTAATGTTAAAATTGTACAAGGCATTGGTGAGGCCGAATCTGGAATATGGTGTGCAGTTCTGGTCGCCAAATTATAGGAAGGATGTCAACAAAATAGAGAGAGTACAGAGGAGATTTACTAGAATGTTGCCTGGGTTTCAGCACTTAAGCTACAGAGAGAGATTGAACAGGTTGGGTCTTTATTCTTTGGAGCGCAAAAGGTTAAGGGGGGACTTGATAGAGGTTTTTAAAATTTTAAGAGGGACGGACAGAGTTGACGTGGGTAAGCTTTTCCCTTTGAGAGTGGGGAAGATTCAAACAAGGGGACATAACTTCAGAATTAAGGGACAAAAGTTTAGGGGTAACATAAGGGGTAACTTTTTTACTCAGAGGGCGGTGGCTGTATGGAATGAGCTTCCGGTGGAAGTGGTGGAGGCAGGCTCGATTTTATTATTTAAGAGTAAATTAGATAGGTATATGGATGGGAAGGGATTGGAGGGTTATGGTCTGAGAGCAGGTAGATGGGACTAGGTCGGACAATGTGTTCGGCATGGACTAGAAGGGCCGAACTGGCCTGTTTCCGTGCTGTAATTGTTATATGGTTATATGGTTATATATGAAGGGCCGAAAGGCCTCCACCTGCACCTATTTTCTATGTTTTCTATGTTTTCTTCCAGGCGTGGCAGTGGCTACGTTAGTATGATAGTAGATGTCCCTAAATGGTTCAACTATGTATATTTGGGGTGGAAATAAGAAATGGACAATTGTTTATTTCAAAAATAGTTTATTTGCAAAAAAAATGTAGAAAACCAAAACCGTGCAAAAATATTAATACATTTCTGGTGTCATTATATTTAATATTGCTCGTGTTACACACAGCAGTGTTAGGGACTCCCTTTTTTAAACAGGTAGGAGCTCTGGAGTGATACAATTTCCCTTGTTGGTGGGTGTCCCCACCAGAGAGCCCCTCAAAGTCCAGCAACAATGTCCTCTCCCACTTCAAGTCGGCTGCACCGAACTTCAGTGTGGAATTTAGAAGGAATCTTATTGAAACATATAAAATTCTTAGAGGATTAGACAGGGTAGATGCAGGAAAAATGTTCCCGATGTTGGGGGCAGTCCAGAACCAGAGTCCAGAACCATGCGTCACAGTTTAAGAATAAGGGGTAGGCCATTTAGGACTGAGATGAGGAAAAACGTTTTCACCCAGAGAGGCCAATTCACTGGATGTTTTCAAGAGAGAGTTAGATTTAGCTCTTGAAGCTAAGGGAATCAAGGGATATGGGGAAAAAGCAGGAACGAGGTACTGATTTTGGATGATCAGCCATGATCATATTGAATGGATCGAAGAGCCAAATGGCCTACTCCTATTTTCTGTTTCGATGTTTCTCAGCACGTACTCTGCAGTCTGGAATGTGCCAGTTGGCAACTGAGGAAGGGTCTCGACCTGAAAAGTCACCCATTCCTTCTCTCCAGAGATGCTGCCTGACCCTCCACTGACTCTGGAATTCGAGTTATAAATGAGGCAATTACCAAAATAAAATCAAGTGAGTAACATTTTATTTGTGTTTCAGAAATACTTCAACATGACAAATTCATATTTTCGGGCAACAATCTAGAAGTCCCTCATGCGCCTGAAGGACCCGATGGTGGAGTTGTAGCCGCCCCAGTCATTGTATTTCCTGTACTCCCCGGGTCTCATGAAGTACTGTCGGCCTCTGTAGTTGGGCTGTTCATAGAAGATCCAGTAACCATCCATCACTTGGCAGGAGTGGATGTCACGGTAACGGAAACGATCGTAGACGGAGGGACAGTCGTCCATGAATTCCATCATCTGCCCTCCAAAGTCAGGCCTTTCGTAAATCTTCATCCTGTAGTTGCCCCCTCGGTACTGAAATGGAAAGGCAACAAATCAAAGCATTCGGCAAAAAGGATTTTTATTTATGCTCGTGATTGTATCTATCTCCCGTTAGCTTATTACAGTTGCAGGTGAGATCTAAGCCCAAGAGCATTCAATAAGTGGACAATCCAGAATGATAATACATCAATGGAGATAGAAGCTAAGTTGCATTTGACAGTGGATTATTATTCATTCATTAAACGCAAAACCTCTAAGATAAAATTGAAAGTAATTTGGAAATGTTGTAAACCGTTATTGTTTTCTCGAAGGTGCGTAGATTATCAGTAAGATTACAACTAGAACACTATTAATGGTTCTCAGGTTGTATTGTCCAGATATTTGAAATGCTTTGGCGAGCTTTCAGAAGAAAGTGGAAGCTTTCATTGCCGAACCTGGGAATGGCGAAAGGCATCCCAAACCGAATATAGAAAGAGATGACTTCTTCTTGCTTTAAAGGATTAATCATTACAGATCCTCCCATGTTACGACCGGGAGCAATCTCAATGCAACCAGTTCACATCGGTGATGGAGCAGGTAATATATTTAAAGGAAACATAGGCCAACCAAGGGCAACTAGGGTGTTTAATTCAACCTTCAGGATATTGCTGTCAACCAAATTTCCAGCAAGTGGAAAAAGCTTTGTTGCCCAGCCACTGTCTGCAGATCCATCCCAGTTCTCTCAACAACACTGAGTTGTATCCTGATGTTTTCGAGAGAGTGATAGATATAGATCTTAGGGCCAAGGGATAGGGGGAGAAAGCAGGAACGGGAAAGACTGGAGCGACTAGGCTTGTATACACTGGAATTTAGAAGGAATTTGAGAGGAGATCTTATCGAAACGTATAAGACTATTAAGGGGTTGGACACGCTAGAGGCAGGAAACATGTACCCAATGTTGGGGGAGTCCAGAACAAGGGGCCACAGTTTAAGAATAAGGGGTAGGCCATTTAGAACTGAAATGAGGAAAAACTTTTTCAGTCAGAGAGTTGTGAATCTGTAGAATTCTTTGCCTCAGAAGGCAGTGGAGGCCAATTCTCAGAATGCATTCAAGAGAGAGCTAGATAGAGCTCTTAAGGATAGCGGAGTCAGGGGGTATGGGGAGAAGGCAGGAACGGGGTACTGATTGAGAATGATCAGCCATGATCACATTGAATGGCGGTGCTGGCTCAAAGGGCCGAATAGCCTCCTCCTGCACCTATTGTCTATTGTCTATTGTCTATTATCAGTCATGGTCACATTGAATGGCAGTGTTGGCTCGAAGGGCCGAATGGCCTTCTCCGGCACCTATTTTCTATGTTTCTATGCTGTGTTGTGCATTGTAACACTCCTCAACACACCTATACACATCAATGTAGAGGGGCTGCACATAAATCAGGCATCCATTACCTGGGAAGGACCTGTATTCCAATATTATCTTGGGAATCGGGGGAATCTGCTATTTAGATTCAATATATTTAGTGAATAGAAGCTTTGATTTAGTTCCAAGCAGAATGGCACAAGGGTTAGATGGCATAATAATTTCAAATAATTTCAACACTTGCTAATTCTAAAAGCCCATACAAAATAGTATTTGTAGGACAATATTTGCAGCTCTGCATGTCCATGACAAGAGTACAAACCCACCCAGTACTGTCCATGCCAAGGGAAATGCCAGTTAAATCTGCCCCAAATGTGAAAACTCCACATGAATGCAATAAACACTTGTGCAACGTTTAAAGAGAAGTGTGTAGGAGGGAACTGGTTTAAACCGAAGATAGACCCAAAAAGCTGGAGTAACTCAGGAGGTCAGGCAGCATCTCTGGAGAGAAGGAATGGGTGATGTTTCGGGTCGAGACCCTTCTTCAGAAGAGAAGCCCCAGCTAAGAAGCGAGAAGTGTTTTAGTGAAGCCTGCTGTTTCATGCTTCATTTCAAACTTAGACCAAAATTTGAAATAGCATAAAGCAGGAAGATTAAAGTCACGAACGACAGAAAAAAGGAAGAACAATAAAAACCTTAACTTTGATATAAAAAATAGTTTAGTGATGGAGATTAATCTCCAAGAAAGAACATTGTTAACAGGTCCCAACACAACGGAGTTACAGTACATTAAAGTTTATGTGTCTTCCACTCACCTGAGGGTAACTGCGGCAGGACCTGATGTTGTCGTTGAATCCCATCCAGCGCTGGTAGTCAGGATACTCCCCCCTGTTCAGGACATACTGGTACCCCATGTAGTTGGGTCTCTCGTACGCCACCCACCAGTCACTGTCCACACGGATGGAGTTACAGCGGCTGAAGTAAGGAGACAGATCAGCACAGTCAGTGCTGCACTCATAGTGCCGGCCCTGGAAGTTCCTGTCCTCGTAGAAGATGATCTGTGGGGAAATTAAACAGGTGAGTTATTATTTTTCATCTGGTTGAAACATTATTGGCAAATCCTGAACACATGGGGAGCTGCCTTGCCTTTCCCATTTTGAGCTTCAGTCTGGAGATCCACCTGTATACAACACTGCCTCATGCAGCAGGGTATTTATATGCTGAACCAAAATGCCACTGTTGGAAATACCTTTGTTATTCTAATGGTTTCAGTAGTATATATCAGCTAAAAGACAAAGTTAACATAAAACCTTCTAGCACGGCAGACAAAGGCCCCTGATTTCAGGTTTTTAGATGACCTCAGATCCTTTTTCATTCTTCTTTGACTCTGTTTAAATGTTCTGGGCCAAATTGGTGAGACCACACCTGGAGCATAGCTTACAGTTTTGGTCTCCTAATCTGAGGAAAGACATTCTTGCCATAAAGGGAGTACAGAGAAGGTTCACCAGATTGATTCCTGGGATGGCAGGACTTTCATATGAAGAAAGATTGGATAGACTCGGCTTGTACTCGCTGGAATTTAGAAGATTGAGGGTGGATCTTATAGAAACTTACAAATTTCTTAAGGGGTTGGACAGGCTAGATGCAGGAAGATTGTTCCCGATGTTGGGGAAGTCCAGAACAAGGGGTCACAGTTTAAGTATGGTTTAAGGATAGTTTAAGGATGGCTGCAGAGGGTATGAGGCGTGAATTGTCAAGGGTATGTGGCGTGAATTGTCCAAGATAGACTGGCAATTGATGCTGAAAGGGTTGACGGTGGACATGCAATGGAAGGCATTTAAAGGTCGCATGGATGAACTACAACAAGTGTTCATCCCATTTTGGCAAAAGAACAAACCAGGAAAGGTAGTGCATCCGTGGCTAACAAGGGAAATCAAGGATAGTATTAAAACAAAAGATGCAGCATACAGATTAGCCAGAAAAAGTAGCATACCAGAGGACTGGGAGAAATTCAGAGACCAGCAGAGGAGGAGAAAGGGCTTAATTAGGAAAGGGAAAATAGATTATGAGGGAAAACTGGCAAGGAACATAAAAACTGACTGCAAAAGCTTTTATAGATATGTCAAGAGAAAAAGATTAGTTAAGACAAATGTAGGTCCCTTGCAGTCGGAAACAAGTGAATTGATCATAGGGAACAAGGAGATGGCAGACCAATTGAACATATACTTTGGTTCTGTCTTCACTAAGGAAGACATAAACCGTCTGCCGGAAATAGCGGGGGACCGGGGGTCTAATGAGATGGAGGAACTGAGGGAAATCCAGGTTAGTCGGGAAGTGGTGTTAGGTAAATTAAATGGATTAAAGGCAGATAAATCCCTAGGGCCAGATAGGCTGCATCCCAGAGTGCTTAAGGAAGTAGCCACAGAAATAGTGGATGCATTAGTGATAATTTTTCAAAACTCCTTAGATTCTGGAGTAGTTCTGAGGACTGGAGGGTAGCTAATGTAACCCCACTTTTTAAAAAGGGAGGGAGAGAGAAAACGGGGAATTATAGACCAGTTAGCCTAACATCGGTAGTGGGGAAAATGCTAGAGTCAGTTATTAAAGATGGGATAGCATCACATTTGGAAAGTGGTGAAATCATCGGACAAAGTCAGCATGGATTTACAAAAGGCAAATCATGTCTGACGAATCTTATAGAATTTTTCGAGGATGTAACTAGTAGAGTGGATAAGGGAGAACCAGTCGATGTGTTATATCTGGACTTTCAGAAGGCCTTCGACAAGGTCCCACATAGGAGATTGGTGTACAAACTTAAAGCACACGGTATTGAGGGTTCAGTGTTGAGGTGGATAGAAAATTGGTTGGTGGACAGGAAGCAAAGAGTAGGAATAAACGGGTCCTTTTCGGAATGGCAGGCAGTGACTAGTGGGGTACCGCAAGGCTCAGTGCTGGGACCCCAGTTATTTACAGTGTATATTAATGATTTGGACGAGGGAATTGAATGCAACATCTCTAAGTTTGCGGATGACACGAAGCTGGGTGGCAGTGTTAGCTGCGAGGAGGATGCTAGGAGGCTGCAGAGTGACTTGGATAGATTAGGCGAGTGGGCAAATGCATGGCAGATGCAATATAATGTGGATAAATGTGAGGTTATCCACTTTGGCGGCAAGAACAGGAAAGCAGAGTATTACCTGAATGGTGAACGATTAGGAGAAGGGGAGATGCAACGTGACCTGGGTGTCATGGTGCACCAGTCATTGAAAGCAAGCATGCAGGTGCAGCAGGCAGTGAAGAAAGCGAATGGTATGTTGGCATTCATAGCAAGAGGATTTGAGTTTAGGAGCAGGGAGGTTCTACTGCAGTTGTACAGGGCCTTGGTGAGACCGCACCTGGAGTATTGTGTGCAGTTTTGGGCTCCTAATCTGAGGAAAGATGTTCTTGCCTTAGAGGGAGTACAGAGAAGGTTCACTAGATTGATCCCTGGGATGGCGGGACTTTCATATGAAGAAAGACTGGATAGACTAGGCTTGTACTCGCTGGAATTTAGACGACTGAGGGGGGATCTTATAGAAACATATAAAATTCTTAAGGGGTTTGAGAGACTAGATGTGGGAAGACTGTTCCCGATGTTGGGGGAGTCCAGAACCAGGGGTCACAGCTTAAGGATAAGGGGGAAGTCTTTTAGGACCGAGATGAGAAAACATTTCTTCACACAGAGAGTGGTGAGTCTGTGGAATTCTCTGCCACAGAAGGTAGTTGAGGCCAGTTCATTGGCTATATTTAAGAGGGAGTTAGATTTGGCCCTTTTTGCTAAAGGGATCAGGGGGTATGGAGAGAAGGCAGGTACAGGTTACTGAGCTGGATGATCAGCCATGATCATATTGAATGGCGGTGCAGGCTGGAAGGGCCGAATGGCCTACTCCTGCACCTATTTTCTATGTTTCTATGTTTCCAAGGATAAGGGGGAAGTCTTTTAGGACCGAGATGAGAAAGTATTTCTTCACAGAGAGAGTGGTGAATCTGTGGAATTCTCTGCCACAGAAGGTAGTTGAGGCCAGTTCATTGGCTATATTTAAGAGGGAGTTAGATGTGGCCCTTGTGGCTAAAGGGATCAGGGGGTATGGAGAGAAGGCAGGTACGGGATACTGAGTTGGATCAGCCATGATCAAATTGAATGGCCGTGCAGGCTCGAAGGGCCGAATGGCCTACTCCTGCACCTATTTTCTATGTTTCTATGTCTATGTTTCTATTATTAACACATTTTTATTGCTGATCCTTTTTACAGAAGATGAAATATGACTTTGTCCTGGATTTCAAAGACAGTGTCCGGGCCTTCAGTGTCCGGGCCTACAGTGTCTGGGCCTACAGTGTTCAGGCCTACAGTGTCCGGGCCTACAGTGTCCGGGCCTACAGTGTCCGGGCCTACAGTGTCCGGGCCTACAGTGTCTGGGCCTACAGTGTCCGGGCCTACAGTGTCCGGGCCTACAGTGTCGGGGCCTACATTGTCCGGGCCTACAGTGTCCGGGCCTACAGTATCTGGGCCTACAGTGTCCGGGCCTACAGTGTCTGGGCCTACAGTGTTCGGGCCTACTGCGCTGTCCGGGCCTAATATGGGACAAGGGTCCCATACGGGACAAACCAATTTATCCCAAAATACGGTATGTCCCATCTAATAAGGGACAGTTGGCAACCCTAGTTCTCAGGATTGTGGTGTGGCAGTTCCAGAGACAAAGTCCAGAGATCACAATGACAAATTTTGGTCAATCTGCGTGTTCTCTAATTTATGTGGAATTGCGGTGCATTTATTGACCTGTCTTTTGGATGTGTATGAATTATAATTGTTATAAGTCCATTCGGAAGAAGGCAACATGTTTAAGTAACTGCTACAGTAAACAACACATCAAAGGAAAATTGTGGATATAAGGAGCAGATGGATGTTTGTTATGGGAATACTCTCAGTGATCACTGTAATTGACACTCTTTAATAAAGTCTTGATTGTCTTACCCGATCTTTGTGTTGCCATAAGTCATAAGGTCATAAGGAATAGGAGTAGAATAAGGCCATTCGGCCCATCAAGTCTACTCCGCCATTCAATCATGGCTGATCTATCTCTTCCTCCTAACCCCTTTCTCCCGCCTTCTCCCCATAACTGCTGACACTTGTACTAATCAAGAATCTATCTATCTCTGCCTTAAAAATGTCCACTGACTTGACCTCCACAGCCTTCTGTGGCAATGAATTCCACAGATTCACCACCCTCTGACTACAGAAATTTCTCCCCATCTCTTTCCTAAAAGAACGTCTTTTAATCCTTTAATTGGAGTGAAATTGTGTGCGGTTTTGGACACCCAACTGTAAGACGGTTGTCATTAAGTTGGAAAGGGTGCAGAAAATTTTCACCGGGATGTTACTGGGCTTCAGTTACAGGAAGAAGTTGGATAGACTAGTACTTTATAAGAGTGAAAGAGGTTGAGGCAAGACCTTACTCAAATATAGACAAAAATATGAGGAGCATGGATGAATTGGAATCTGCCTTTTTCACAGTCGAGGATTCTAAAACTAGAGTGAATGGGCTTTGTGTGAGAGGGGGGAGAGATTTAAGAGAGATATCGGGGAGCTTTTCCACTCTGGGGGTTGCCCAGATGTTGCCCACATCTGGAATGACGTGCCACAGGAGGTTACAGTAGTGGACAAAATTATGACTTTCAACAAATATTTGGACACATTTCTGGAAAGGAAGGGTTCAGAGGCATAATGGCCAAATACAGGCAAATGGGATTAGACAGTAGCCAATAGGCCCGGACTAGCCCAGAAAGACAACTTGGGCAACATGGGCAATTTCCCATTCTCCTATACACTATGACTCTATGGAACATAGACACCAGGCCTACGATTGTAGATAATCCATTGTTTTCCATGCTCTCCTGATGGGCTGGTTGGATTATCTAGTGCATTGTCAAGTGAACAACAAGCTTATTACTTGGAGACCTGTGACACGTATTAGAGAGAGCTCTAGGGGCTAGTGGAATCAAGGGACATGGGGAGAAGGCAGGCACTGGTTACTGATTGTGGATGATCATACATGATCACAATGAATGGCGGTGCTGGCTCGAAGGGCCAAATGGCCTCCTCCTGCACCTATTTTCTATGTTTTCTATGTTTTCTTCCAGGCGTGGCAGTGGCTAAGTTAGTATGATAATAGATGTCCCTAAATGGTTCAACTATGCATATTTGGGGTGGAAATAAGAAATGGACAATTGTTTATTTCAAAAATAGTTTATTTTGCAAAAGAAATGTGGAAAACCAAAACCGTGCAAAAATGTTAATACATTTCTGGTGTCATTATATTTAATATTGCTCGTGTTACACACAGCAGTGTTAGCAATTCCCTTTTTTAAACATGTAGCATGTGGAGCTCTGGAGCGATACAATTTCCCTTGTTGGTGGGTGTCCCCAGCAGTGAGCCCCTCAAAGTCCAGCAACAATGTCCTCTCCCACTTCAAGTCGGCTGCACCGAACTTCAGTGTGGAATTTACAAGGATGAGAGGGGATCTTATAGAAACATTTAAAATTCTTAGAGGATTGGACAGGGTAGATGCAGGAAAATGTTCCCGATGTTGGGGGGAGTCCAGAACCAGTCGTCCAGAACCAGAGTCCAGAACTATGCGTCACAGTTTAAGAATAAGGGGTAGGCCATTTAGGACTGAGATGAGGAAAAACTTTTTCACCCAGAGAGGCCAATTCACTGGATGTTTTCAAGAGTTAGTTAGATTTAGCTCTTGGGGTTTAGGGATATGGGGAGAAAGCAGGAACGAGGTATTGATTTTGGATGATCAGCCATGATCATATTGAATGGATCGAAGAGCCAAATGGCCTACTCCTGCACCTATTTTCTGTTTCGATGTCTCTCAGCACGTACTCCTGCAGTCTGGAATGTGCCAGTTGGCAACTGAAGAAGGGTCTCGACCTGAAACGTCACCCATTCCTTCTCTCCAGAGATGCTGCCTGACCCTCCACTGACTCTATCCACGTCTCACGCTACCTCAGCAAGGCCGCAAACATAATCAAGGACCCCGGTCTCACCACGGTCACTCCATCTTCTCCCATCAGGCAAGAGGTACAGAAGTTTGAAAACGTATATCTCCAGATTCAGTGACAATATCTTCCCAGCTTTCATCAGGCAACTGAACCATCCTCCCATCATCCCGAGTGCGGTCCTGACCTCCAATCTACCCATTGGAGACCTTTGAACTATCTGTAATCTGACTTCAATGACAGGAAGGGCATGGAAGATCAGTCAGGTCAGTTGCCAAAGAGCATGGCCTCACTCTTCACGCAATTTACTTTTAGTTTAGCTTAGAGATACAGCGCGGAAACGGGCCCTTCGGCCCACCGGGCCACAGCGATCCCCGCACATTAACACTCTTGTACCCACTAGGGACATTGTTTACATTTACCAAGCCAATTAACCTACAAACCTGTACGTCTTTGGAGTGTCGGAGGAAACCGAAGATCTCGGAGAAAACCCACGTAGGTCACGGGGAGAACGCACAATCTCCGTACAGACAGCACCCGTAGTCGGGATGGAACCCGGGTCTACGGCGCTGCAATCGCTGTAAGGCGGCAACTCTACCGCTGCGCCACCGTGACTGCCGTCCTCTGTCTCACTGATCCACCTCAAACTGGTCGGAGATGCTGATCAATCTGTGACCGACCGTAGATCTGAGTAGAAGATGGCGACATTGTCCATGTACAGGGTGGTTTTGTTCCGAGTGCTCCCACTGCCTGGCAATGTCACCCCTCTTAAGCTCTCATCCTTCCTGTGTAGTGTGACTGGGTAGTGTGTGGGTAGTGTGTGGGTAGTGTGTGGGTAGTGTGTGGGTAGTGTGACTGGGCAGTGTGTGACTGGGTAGTGCGTGGGTAGTGTGTGGGTAGTGTGTGACTGGGTAGTGTGTGACTGGGTAGTGTGTGGGTAGTGTGTGGGTAGTGTGTGGGTAGTGTGTGGGTAGTGTGTGGGTAGTGTGTGGGTAGTGTGACTGGGCAGTGTGTGACTGGGTAGTGCGTGGGTAGTGTGTGACTGGGTAGTGTGTGGGTAGTGTGTGGGTAGTGTGTGTGTAGTGTGACTGGGTAGTGTGTGGGTAGTGTGACTGGGTAGTGTGTGGGTAGTGTGTGGGTAGTGTGTGGGTAGTGTGTGGGTAGTGTGACTGGGTAGTGTGTGGGTAGTGTGTGACTGGGTAGTGTGTGGGTAGTGTGTGACTGGGTAGTGTGTGACTGGGTAGTTGTGACTGGGTAGTGTGTGGGTAGTGACTGTGTAGAGTGTGGGTAGTGAGTGTGACTGTGTAGTGTGTGGGTAGTGTGTGGGTAGTGTGTGACTGGGTAGTTGTGACTGGGTAGTATGTGGGTAGTGACTGTGTAGAGTGTGGGTAGTGAGTGTGACTGTGTAGTGTGTGGGTAGTGTGTGACTGGGTAGTGTGTGACTGGGTATTGTGACTGGGTAGCACACAAACTAAAAACTTGCCAATGTACCTCGGTTCACGTGACAATAATAAACTATACTAAACTAATAGTACTCCCCTCTGAGAAGTGTAATTCAGATTTCATTGGACACCCGTGACCAATGCGACCATTGAAATGGAGGGGAGGGGATGGAGGGGGGCTAGGAAATGCATCATCGATCTGGCAGGATATGCAACTTCCTATTAGGATTATCATTCCCACCACTTTTCATGGAAATCGAGTTATCAATGAGGCGATTACCAAAATAAAATCAAGTGAGTAGCATTTTATTTGTGTTTCAGAAATACTTCAACATGACAAATTCATATTTTCGGGCAACAATCTAGAAGTCCCTCATGCGCCTGAAGGACCCGATGGTGGAGTTGTAGCCGCCCCAGTCATTGTATTTCCTGTACTCTCCGGGTCTCATGAAGTACTGTCGGCCTCTGTAGTTGGGCTGTTCATACAAGGTCCAGTAACCATCCATCACGTGACAGGAGTGGATGTCACGGTTACGGAAACGATCGTAGACGGAGGGACAGTCGTCCATGAATTCCATCATCTGCCCTCCAAAGTCAGGCCTCTCGTAAATCTTCATCTTGTAGTTGCTCCCTCGGTACTGGAATGGAAAGGCAACAAATCAAAGCATTCGGCAAAAAGGATTTTTATTTATGCTCGTGATTGTATCTATCTCCCGTTAGGTTATTACAGTTGCAGGTGAGATCTAAGCCCAGGAGCATTCAATAAGTGGACAATCCAGAATAATGATACATCAATGGAGATAGAAGCTAAGTTGCATTTGACAGTGGATTATTATTCATTCATTAAACGCAAAACCTCTAAGATAAAATTGAAAGGAATTTGGAAATGTTGTAAACCGTTATTGTTTTCTCGAAGGTGCGTAGATTATCAGTAAGATTACAACTAGAACACTATTAATGGTTCTCAGGTTGTATTGTCCAGATATTTGAAATGCTTTGGCGAGCTTTCAGAAGGAAGTGGAAGCTTTCATTGCCGAACCTGGGAATGGCGAAAGGCATCCCAAACCGAATATAGAAAGAGATGACTTCTTCGAGCTTTAAAGGATCAATCATTACAGATCCTCTCATGTTTCGACCGGGAGCAATCTCAATGCAACCAGTTCACATCGGTGATGGAGCAGGTAATATATTTAAAGGAAACATAGGCCAACCAAGGGCAACTAGGGTGTTTAATTCAACCTTCAGGATATTGGTGTCAACCAAATTTCCAGCAAGTGGAAGAAGCTTTGTTGCCCAGCCACTGTCTGCAGATCCATCCCAGTTCTCTCAACAACACTGAGTTGTATCCTGATGTTTTCGAGAGAGTGATAGATATAGATCTTAGGGCCAAGGGATAGGGGGAGAAAGCAGGAACGGGAAAGACTGGAGCGACTAGGCTTGTATACACTGGAATTTAGAAGGAATTTGAGAGGAGATCTTATCGAAACGTATAAGATTATTAAGGGGTTGGGCACGCTAGAGGCAGGAAACATGTTCCCAATGTTGGGGGAGGCCAGAACAAGGGGCCACAGTTTAAGAATAAAGGGTAGGCCATTTAGAACTGAGATGAGGAAAAACTTTTTCAGTCAGAGAGTTGTGAATCTGGAATTCTTTGCCTCAGAAGGCAGTGGAGGCCAATTCTCTGAATGCATTCAAGAGAGAGCTAGATAGAGCTCTTAAGGATAGCGGAGTCAGGGGGTATGGGGAGAAGGCAGGAACGGGGAACTGATTGAGAATGATCAGCCATGATCACATTGAATGGCGGTGCTGGCTCGAAGGGCCGAATGGCCTCCTCCTGCACCTATTGTCTATTGTCTATTGTCTATTATCAGTCATGGTCACATTGAATGGCAGTGTTGGCTCGAAAGGCCGAATGGCCTTCTCCGGCACCTATTTTCTATGTTTCTATGCTGTGTTGTGCATTGTAACACTCCTCAACACACCTATACACATCAATGTAGAGGGGCTGCACATAAATCAGGCATCCATTACCTGGGAAGGACCTGTATTCCAATATTATCTTGGGAATCGGGGGGAATCTGCTATTTAGATTCAATATATTTAGTGAATAGAAGCTTTGATTTAGTTCCAAGCAGAATGGCACAAGGGTTAGATGGCATAATAATTTCAAATAATTTCAACACTTGCTAATTCTAAAAGCCCTTCCAAAATAGGATTTGTAGGACAATATTTGCAGCTCTGCATGTCCATGACAAGAGTACAAACCCACCCAGTACTGTCCATGCCAAGGGAAATGCCAGTTAAATCTGCCCCAAATGTGAAAACTCCACATGAATGCAATAAACACTTGTGCAACGTTTAAAGAGAAGTGTGTAGGAGGGAACTGGTTTAAACCGAAGATAGACCCAAAAAGCTGGAGTAACTCAGCAGGTCAGGCAGCATCTCTGGAGAGAAGGAATGGGTGATGTTTCGGGTCGAGACCCTTCTTCAGAAGAGAAGCTCCAGCTAAGAAGCGAGAAGTGTTTTAGTGAAGCCTGCTGTTTCATGCTTCATTTCAAACTTACACCAAAATTTGAAATAGCATAAAGCAGGAAGATTAAAGTCACGAACGACAGAAAAAAGGAAGAACAATAAAAACCTTAACTTATAAAAAATAGTTTAGTGATGGAGATTAATCTCCAAGAAAGAACATTGTTAACAGGTCCCAACACAACGGAGTTACAGTACATTAAGGTTTACGTGTCTTCCACTCACCTGAGGGTAGGTGCGGCAGGACCTGATGTTGTCGTTGAATCCCATCCAGCGCTGGTAGTCAGGATACTCCCCCCTGTTCAGGACATACTGGTACCCCATGTAGTTGGGTCTCTCGTACGCCACCCACCAGTCACTGTCCACACGGATGGAGTTACAGCGGCTGAAGTAAGAGGACAGATCAGCACAGTCAGTGCTGCACTCATAGTGCCGGCCCTGGAAGTTCCTGTCCTCGTAGAAGATGATCTGTGGGGAAATTAAACAGATGAGTTATTATTTTTCATCTGGTTGAAACATTATTGGCAAATCCTGAACACATGGGGAGCTGCCTTGCCTTTCCCATTTTGAGCTTCAGTCTGGAGATCCACCTGTATACAACACTGCCTCATGCAGCAGGGTATTTATATGCTGAACCAAAATGCCACCGTTGGAAATACCTTTGTTATTCTAATGGTTTCAGTAGTAGATATCAGCAAAAAGACAAAGTTAACATAAAACCTTCTAGCACGGCAGACTATGCCCCCTGATTCAGGTTTTTAGATGAGCTCAGATTCTTTTTCATTCTGCTTTGACAATGTTTAATTGTTCTGGGCCAAATGTTCATGAACAAGTGCTGAAGGTGCCTCCATGGGCAGCCTAGTCGTGGCATTAGTGACTTGGATAGGTTAGGTGAGTGGGCAAATGCATGGCAGATGCAGTATAATGTGGATAAATGTGAGGTTATCCACTTTGGTAGCAAGAACAGGAAAGCAGACTATTATCTGAATGGTGGCCGATTAGGAAAAGGGGAGATGCAACGAGACCTGGGTGTCGTGGTGCACCAGTCATTGAAAGTAGGCATGCAGGTGCAGCAGGCAGTGAAGAAAGCGAATGGTATGTTGGCATTCATAGCGAGGGGATTTGATTATAAGAGCAGGGAGGTTCTGCTGCAGTTGTACAGGGCATTGGTGAGACCACACCTGGAGCATTGCGTACAGTTTTGGTCTCCTAATCTGAGGAAAGACATTCTTGCCATAGAGGGAGTACAGAGAAGGTTCACCAGATTGATTCCTGGGATGGCAGGACATTCATATGAAGAAAGACTGGATAGACTCGGCTTGTACTCGCTGGAATTTAGAAGATTGAGGGGGGATCTTATAGAAACTTACAAAATTCTCTAGGGGTTGGACAGGCTAGATGCAGGAAGATTGTTCCCGATGTTGGGGAAGTCCAGAACAAGGGGTCACAGTTTAAGGATAAGGGGGAAGTCTTTTAGGACCGAGATGAGAAAGTATTTTTTCACACAGAGAGTGGTGAATCTGTGGAATTCTCTGCCACAGAAGGTAGTTGAGGCCAGTTCATTGGCTATATTTAAGAGGGAGTTAGATGTGGTCCTTGTGGCTAAAGGGATCAGGGTGTATGGAGAGAAGGCAGGTACAGGATACTGAGTTGGATGATCAGCCATGACCATATTGAATGGCGGTGCAGGCATGAAGGACCGAATGGCCTACTCCTGTACCTATTTTCTATGTTTCTATGTCTATGTTTCTATTATTAACACATTTTTATTGCTTATCCTTTTTACAAAAGATGAAATATGACTTTGTCCTGGATTTCAAAGACAGTGTCCTGGGCCTACAGTGTCCGGGCCTACAGAGTCTGGGCCTACAGTGTTCGGGCCTACAGTGTCCGGGCCTAGAGTGTCTGGGCGTACAGTTTTCGGGCCTACAGAGTCCGGGCCTACAGTGTCCGGGCCTACAGTGTCCGGGCCGACAGTGTCTGGGCCTACAGTGTCCGGGCCTACAGTGTCCGGGCCTAGAGTGTCCGGGCCTACAGTGTCTGGGCCTACAGTGTCAGTGCCTACAGTGTCCGGGCCTACTGTGTCCGGGCCTACAGTGTCCGGGCCTACAGTGTCCGGGCCTACAGTGTCCGGGCCTACAGTGTCCAGGCCGACAGTGTCCAGGCCTACAGTGTCCAGGCCTACAGTGTCCGGGCCTACAATGTCCTGGTCTACAGTATCCGGTCTTACAGTGTCCGGGCCTAATGTGTCCAGGCCTACAGTGTCCAGGCCTACAGTGTCTGGGCCGACAATGTCCGGGCCGACAGAGTCCGGGCCTAATGTGTCCGGGCCTACAGTGTCCGGGCCTACTGTTTTCGGACCTAGAGTGGCATCCGGGCCTATAGTGTCTGGGCCTACAGTGTCCGGGCCTACAGTGTCCGGGCCTACAGTGTCCGGGTCTACAGCGCCGTCCGGGCCTAATATGGGACAAGGGTCCCATACGGGACAAACCAATTTATCCCAAAATATGGTATGTCCCGTCTAATAAGGGACAGTTGGCAACCCTAGTTGTCAGGAATGTGGTGTGGCAATTCCAGAGATAAAGTTCAGAGTTCACAATGACAAATTTTGGACAATCTGCGTGTTCTCTAATTTATGTGGAATTGCGGTGCATTTATTGACCTGTCTTTTGGAGGTGTATGAATTATAATTGTTATAAGTCCATTCGGAAGAAGGAAACATGCTTAAGTAACTGCTACAGTAAACAACACATCAAAGGAAAATTGTGGATATAAGGAGCAGATGAATCTTTGTTATGGGAATACTCTCAGTGATCACTGTAATTGACACTCTTTAATAAAGTCTTGATTGTCTTACCCGATCTTTGTGTTGCCATAAGTCATAAGGTCATAAGGAATAGGAGTAGAATTAGGCCATTCGGCCCATCAAGTCTACTCCGCCATTCAATCATGGCTGATCTATCTCTCCCTCCTAACCCCTTTCTCCCGCCTTCTCCCCATAACTGCTGGCACTTGTACTAATCAAGTATCTATCTATCTCTGCCTTAAAAATGTCCACTGACTTGGCCTCCACAGCCTTCTGTGACAATGAATTCCACAGATTCACCACCCTCTGACTACAGAAAATTCTCCCCATCTCTTTCCTAAATGAACATCCTTTAATCCTTTAATTTGAGTGAAATTGTGTGCGGTTTTGGACACCCAACTGTAAGACGATTGTCATTAAGTTGGAAAGAGTGCAGAAAATTTTCACCGGGATGTTACTGGGCTTCAGTTACAGGAAGAAGTTGGATAGACTAGTACTTTATAAGAGTGAAAGAGGTTGAGGCAAGACCTTACTCAAATATAGACAAAAATATGAGGAGCATGGATGAATTGGAATCTGCCTTTTTCACAGTCGAGGATTCTAAAACTAGAGTGAATGGGCTTTGTGTGAGATTTAAGAGGGACATCGGGGAGCTTTTCCACTCTGGGGGTTGCCCAGATGTTGCCCACATCTTGAATGACGTGCCACAGGAGTGGATAAAATTATGACTTTCAACAAATATTTGGACACATTTCTGGAAAGGAAGGGTTCAGAGGCATAATGGGCCAAATACAGACAAATGGGACTAGACAGTAGCCAATAGGCCCGGACTAGCCCAGAAAGACAACTTGGGCAACATGGGCAATTGTCCATTCTCTATACACTATGACTCTATGGAACATAGACACCAGGCCTATGATTTGTAGATAATCCATAGTTTTCCATGCTCTCCTGATGGGCTGGTTGGATTATCTAGTGCATTGTCAAGTGAACAACAAGCTTATTACTTGGAGACCTATAACACATATTAGATAGAGATCTAGGGGCTAGTGGAATCAAGGGATATGGGGAGAAGGCAGGCACGGGTTACTGATTGTGGATGATCAGCCATGATCATAATGAATGGCGGTGCGTACAGGCTCGAAGGGCCGAATGGCCTCCTCCTGCACCTATTTTCTATGTTTTCTATGTTTTCTTCCAGGCGTGGCAGTGGCTACGTTAGTATGATAGTAGATGTCCCTAAATGGTTCAACTATGTATATTTGGGGTGGAAATAAGAAATGGACAATTGTTTATTTCAAAAATAGTTTATTTGCAAAAAAAATGTAGAAAACCAAAACCGTGCAAAAATATTAATACATTTCTGGTGTCATTATATTTAATATTGCTTGTGTTACACACAGCAGTGTTAGGGACTCCCTTTTTTAAACAGGTAGCATGTGGAGCTCTGGAGTGATACAATTTCCCTTGTTGGTGGGTGTCCCCACCAGAGAGCCCCTCAAAGTCCAGTAACAATGTCCTCTCCCACTTCAAATCGGCTGAACCGAACTTCAGTGTGGAATTTAGAAGGATGAGAGGGGTTTTTATAGAAACATATAAAATTCTTATAGGATTGGACAGGGTAGATGCAGGAAGAATGTTCCCGATGTTGAGGGGAGTCCAGAACCAGAGTCCAGAACTATGCGTCACAGTTTAAGAATAAGGGATAGGCCATTTAGGACTGAGATGAGGAAAGACCTTTTCACCCAGAGAGGCCAATTCACTGGATGTTTTCAAGAGAGAGTTAGATTTAGCTCTTGGGGCTAATGGAATCAAGGGAAACGGGGAGAAAGCAGGAACGGGGTACTGATTTTGGATGATCAGCCATGATCATATTGAATGGATCGAAGAGCCAAATGGCCTACCCCTGCACCTATTTTCTGTTTCGATGTCTCTCAGCACATACTCCTGCAGTCTGGAATGTGCCAGTTGGCAACTGAAGAAGGGTCTCGACATGAAACGTCACCCATTCCTTCTCTCCAGAGATGCTGCCTGACCCTCCACTGAATCTACCCACATCTCACACTACCCCAGCAAACATAATCAAGGGCCGGTCTCACCACGGTCACTCCATCTTCTCCCATCATGCAAGAGGTACAGAAGTTTGAAAACGTATATCTCCAGATTCAGTGACAGTACCTTCCCAGCTTTTGTCAGGCAACTGAACCATCCTTCCATCACCCCGTGTGCGGTCCTGACTTCCCAGATACAGCGCGGAAACAGGCCCTTCGGCCCACCGGGTCCGCGCCGACCAGCGATCCCCACACATTAACACTATCCTACACCCACTAGGGACATTGTTTACATTTGCCAAGCCAATTAACCTACATACCTGTACGTCTTTGGAGTGTGGGAGGAAACCGAAGATCTCGGAGAAAACCCAGGCAGGTCACGGGGAGAACGTACAAACTCCGTACAGACAGCACCCGTAGTCGGGATCGAACCCGGGTCTCCGGCGCTGCATTCGCTGTAAGGCGGCAACTCTACCGCTGCGCCACCGTGACCGCCCTCCTCTGGCTCACTGAACCACCTCAAACTGGTCGGAGATGCTGATCACTCTGTGACCGACCGTAGATCTGAGTAGAAGACGGCGACATCGTCCATGTACAGGGTGGTTTTGTTCTGAGTGCTCCCACTGCCTGGCAATGTCACCCCTCTTAAGCTCTCATCCTTCCTGTGTAGTGTGACTGGGTAGTGTGTGGGTAGTGTGTGGGTAGTGTGTGGGTAGTGTGTGGGTAGTGTGTGGGTAGTGTGTGGGTAGTGTGTGGGTAGTGTGAGGGTAGTGTGTGGGTAGTGTGTGGGTAGTGTGTGGGTAGTGTGTGGGTAGTGTGTGGGTAGTGTGTGGGTAGTGTGTGGGTAGTGTGACTGGGCAGTGTGTGACTGGGTAGTGCTTGGGTAGTGTGTGACTGGGTAGTGTGTGGGTAGTATGTGGGTAGTGTGTGTGTAGTGTGACTGGGTAGTGTGTGGGTAGTGTGACTGGGTAGTGTGTGGGTAGTGTGTGGGTAGTGTGACTGGGTAGTGTGTGACTGTGTAGTGTGTGGGTAGTGTGTGACTGGGTAGTGTGTGACTGGGTAGTTGTGACTGGTTAGTGTGTGGGTAGTGACTGTGTAGAGTGTGACTGTGTAGTGTGTGGGTAGTGTGTGACTGGGTAGTTGTGACTGGGTAGTGTGTGGGTAGTGACTGTGTAGAGTGTGGGTAGTGAGTGTGACTGTGTAGTGTGTGGGTAGTGTGTGGGTAGTGACTGTGTAGAGTGTGGGTAGTGAGTGTGACTGTGTAGTGTGTGGGTAGTGTGTGACTGGGTAGTGTGTGACTGGGTATTGTGACTGGGTAGCACACAAACTAAAAACTTGCCAATGTACCTCGGTTCACGTGACAATAATAAACTATACCAAACTAATAGTACTCCCCTTTGAGAAGTGTAATTCAGATTTCATTGGACACCCGTGACCAATGCGACCATTGAAATGGAGGGGAGGGGGTGGGGGGGGGGCTAGGAAATGCATCATCGATCTGGCAGGATATGCAACTTCCTATTAGGATTATCATTCCCACCACTTTTCATGGAAATCGAGTTATCAATGAGGCGATTACCAAAATAAAATCAAGTGAGTAGCATTTTATTTGTGTTTCAGAAATACTTCAACATGACAAATTCATATTTTCGGGCAACAATCTAGAAGTCCCTCATGCGCCTGAAGGACCCGATGGTGGAGTTGTAGCCGCCCCAGTCATTGTATTTCCTGTACTCTCCGGGTCTCATGAAGTACTGTCGGCCTCTGTAGTTGGGCTGTTCATACAAGGTCCAGTAACCATCCATCACGTGACAGGAGTGGATGTCACGGTTACGGAAACGATCGTAGACGGAGGGACAGTCGTCCATGAATTCCATCATCTGCCCTCCAAAGTCAGGCCTCTCGTAAATCTTCATCTTGTAGTTGCTCCCTCGGTACTGGAATGGAAAGGCAACAAATCAAAGCATTCGGCAAAAAGGATTTTTATTTATGCTCGTGATTGTATCTATCTCCCGTTAGGTTATTACAGTTGCAGGTGAGATCTAAGCCCAGGAGCATTCAATAAGTGGACAATCCAGAATAATGATACATCAATGGAGATAGAAGCTAAGTTGCATTTGACAGTGGATTATTATTCATTCATTAAACGCAAAACCTCTAAGATAAAATTGAAAGGAATTTGGAAATGTTGTAAACCGTTATTGTTTTCTCGAAGGTGCATAGATTATCAGTAAGATTACAACTAGAACACTATTAATGGTTCTCAGGTTGTATTGTCCAGATATTTGAAATGCTTTGGCGAGCTTTCAGAAGGAAGTGGAAGCTTTCATTGCCGAACCTGGGAATGGCGAAAGGCATCCCAAACCGAATATAGAAAGAGATGACTTCTTCGAGCTTTAAAGGATCAATCATTACAGATCCTCTCATGTTTCGACCGGGAGCCATCTCGATGCAACCAGTTCACATCGGTGATGGAGCAGGTAATATATTTAAAGGAAACATAGGCCAACCAAGGGCAACTAGGGTGTTTAATTCAACCTTCAGGATATTGCTGTCAACCAAATTTCCAGCAAGTGGAAGAAGCTTTGTTGCCCAGCCACTGTCTGCAGATCCATCCCAGTTCTCTCAACAACACTGAGTTGTATCCTGATGTTTTCGAGAGAGTGATAGATATAGATCTTAGGGCCAAGGGATAGGGGGAGAAAGCAGGAACGGGAAAGACTGGAGCGACTAGGCTTGTATACACTGGAATTTAGAAGGAATTTGAGAGGAGATCTTATCGAAACGTATAAGAATATTAAGGGGTTGGGCACGCTAGAGGCAGGAAACATGTTCCCAATGTTGGGGGAGTCCAGAACAAGGGGCCACAGTTTAAGAATAAAGGGTAGGCCATTTAGAACTGAGATGAGGAAAAACTTTTTCAGTCAGACAGTTGTGAATCTGTGGAATTCTTTGCCTCAGAAGGCAGTGGAGGCCAATTCTCTGAATGCATTCAAGAGAGAGCTAGATAGAGCTCTTAAGGATAGCGGAGTCAGGGGGTATGGGGAGAAGGCAGGAACGGGGAACTGATTGAGAATGATCAGCCATGATCACATTGAATGGCGGTGCTGGCTCGAAGGGCCGAATGGCCTCCTCCTGCACCTATTGTCTATTGTCTATTGTCTATTATCAGTCATGGTCACATTGAATGGCAGTGTTGGCTCGAAGGGCCGAATGGCCTACTCCGGCACCTATTTTCTATGTTTCTATGCTGTGTTGTGCATTGTAACACTCCTCAACACACCTATACACATCAATGTAGAGGGGCTGCACATAAATCAGGCATCCATTACCTGGGAAGGACCTGTATTCCAATATTATCTTGGGAATCGGGGGGAATCTGCTATTTAGATTCAGTCTATTTAGTGAATAGAAGCTTTGATTTAGTTCCAAGCAGAATGGCACAAGGGTTAGATGGCATAATAATTTCAAATAATTTCAACACTTGCTAATTCTAAAAGCCCATCCAAAATAGTATTTGTAGGACAATATTTGCAGCTCTGCATGTCCATGACAAGAGTACAAACCCACCCAGTACTGTCCATGCCAAGGGAAATGCCAGTTAAATCTGCCCCAAATGTGAAAACTCCACATGAATGCAATAAACACTTGTGCAACGTTTAAAGAGATGTGTGTAGGAGGGAACTGGTTTAAACCGAAGATAGACCCAAAAAGCTGGAGTAACTCAGCGGGTTAGGCAGCATCTCTGGAGAGAAGGAATGGGTGACGTTTCGGGTCGAGACCCTTCTTCAGAAGAGAAGCCCCAGCTAAGAAGCGAGAAGTGTTTTAGTGAAGCCTGCTGTTTCATGCTTCATTTCAAACTTAGACCAAAATTTGAAATAGCATAAATCAGGAAGATTAAAGTCACGAACGACAGAAAAAAGGAAGAACAATAAAAACCTTAACTTTGATATAAAAAATAGTTTAGTGATGGAGATTATTCTCCAAGAAAGAACATTGTTAACAGGTCCCAACACAACGGAGTTACAGTACATTAAAGTTTACGTGTCTTCCACTCACCTGAGGGTAACTGCGGCAGGACCTGATGTTGTCGTTGAATCCCATCCAGCGCTGGTAGTCAGGATACTCCCCCCTGTTCAGGACATACTGGTACCCCATGTAGTTGGGTCTCTCGTACGCCACCCACCAGTCACTGTCCACACGGATGGAGTTACAGCGGCTGAAGTAAGGAGACAGATCAGCACAGTCAGTGCTGCACTCATAGTGCCGGCCCTGGAAGTTCCTGTCCTCGTAGAAGATGATCTGTGGGGAAATTAAACAGGTGAGTTATTATTTTTCATCTGGTTGAAACATTATTGGCAAATCCTGAACACATGGGGGGCTGTCTTGCCTTTCCCATTTTGAGCTTCAGACTGGAGATCCACCTGTATACAACTCTGCCTCATGCAGCAGGGTATTTATATGCTGAACCAAAATGCCACTGTTGGAAATACCTTTGTTATTCTAATGGTTTCAGTAGTATATATCAGCTAAAAGACAAAGTTAACATAAAACCTTCTAGCACGGCAGACAAAGGCCCCTGATTCAGGTTTTTAGATGACCTCAGATCCTTTTTCATTCTGCTTTGACTCTGTTTAAATGTTCTGGGCCAAATTGGTGAGACCACACCTGGAGCATAGCTTACAGTTTTGGTCTCCTAATCTGAGGAAAGACATTCTTGCCATAAAGGGAGTACAGAGAAGGTTCACCAGATTGATTCCTGGGATGGCAGGACTTTCATATGAAGAAAGATTGGATAGACTCGGCTTGTACTCGCTGGAATTTAGAAGATTGAGGGTGGATCTTATAGAAACTTACAAAATTCTTAAGGGGTTGGACAGGCTAGATGCAGGAAGATTGTTCCCGATGTTGGGGAAGTCCAGAACAAGGGGTCACAGTTTAAGTATGGTTTAAGGATAGTTTAAGGATGGCTGCAGAGGGTATGAGGCGTGAATTGTCAAGGGTATGTGGCGTGAATTGTCCAAGATAGACTGGCAATTGATGCTGAAAGGGTTGACGGTGGACATGCAATGGAAGGCATTTAAAGGTCGCATGGATGAACTACAACAAGTGTTCATCCCATTTTGGCAAAAGAACAAACCAGGAAAGGTAGTGCATCCGTGGCTAACAAGGGAAATCAAGGATAGTATTAAAACAAAAGATGCAGCATACAGATTAGCCAGAAAAAGTAGCATACCAGAGGACTGGGAGAAATTCAGAGACCAGCAGAGGAGGAGAAAGGGCTTAATTAGGAAAGGGAAAATAGATTATGAGGGAAAACTGGCAAGGAACATAAAAACTGACTGCAAAAGCTTTTATAGATATGTCAAGAGAAAAAGATTAGTTAAGACAAATGTGGGTCCCTTGCAGTCGGAAACAAGTGAATTGATCATAGGGAACAAGGAGATGGCAGACCAATTGAACATATACTTTGGTTCTGTCTTCACTAAGGAAGACATAAACCGTCTGCCGGAAATAGCGGGGGACCGGGGGTCTAATGAGATGGAGGAACTGAGGGAAATCCAGGTTAGTCGGGAAGTGGTGTTAGGTAAATTAAATGGATTAAAGGCAGATAAATCCCTAGGGCCAGATAGGCTGCATCCCAGAGTGCTTAAGGAAGTAGCCACAGAAATAGTGGATGCATTAGTGATAATTTTTCAAAACTCCTTAGATTCTGGAGTAGTCCTGAGGACTGGAGGGTAGCTAATGTAACCCCACTTTTTAAAAAGGGAGGGAGAGAGAAAACGGGGAATTATAGACCAGTTAGCCTAACATCGGTAGTGGGGAAAATGCTAGAGTCAGTTATTAAAGATGGGATAGCATCACATTTGGAAAGTGGTGAAATCATCGGACAAAGTCAGCATGGATTTACAAAAGGCAAATCATGTCTGACGAATCTTATAGAATTTTTTGAGGATGTAACTAGTAGAGTGGATAAGGGAGAACCAGTCGATGTGTTATATCTGGACTTTCAGAAGGCCTTCGACAAGGTCCCACATAGGAGATTGGTGTACAAACTTAAAGCACACGGTATTGAGGGTTCAGTGTTGAGGTGGATAGAAAATTGGTTGGTGGACAGGAAGCAAAGAGTAGGAATAAACGGGTCCTTTTCGGAATGGCAGGCAGTGACTAGTGGGGTACCGCAAGGCTCAGTGCTGGGACCCCAGTTATTTACAGTGTATATTAATGATTTGGACGAGGGAATTGAATGCAACATCTCTAAGTTTGCGGATGACACGAAGCTGGGTGGCAGTGTTAGCTGCGAGGAGGATGCTAGGAGGCTGCAGAGTGACTTGGATAGATTAGGCGAGTGGGCAAATGCATGGCAGATGCAATATAATGTGGATAAATGTGAGGTTATCCACTTTGGCGGCAAGAACAGGAAAGCAGAGTATTACCTGAATGGTGAACGATTAGGAGAAGGGGAGATGCAACGTGACCTGGGTGTCATGGTGCACCAGTCAATGAAAGCAAGCATGCAGGTGCAGCAGGCAGTGAAGAAAGCGAATGGTATGTTGGCATTCATAGCAAGAGGATTTGAGTTTAGGAGCAGGGAGGTTCTACTGCAGTTGTACAGGGCCTTGGTGAGACCGCACCTGGAGTATTGTGTGCAGTTTTGGGCTCCTAATCTGAGGAAAGATGTTCTTGCCTTAGAGGGAGTACAGAGAAGGTTCACTAGATTGATCCCTGGGATGGCGGGACTTTTATATGAAGAAAGACTGGATAGACTAGGCTTGTACTCGCTGGAATTTAGACAACTGAGGGGGGATCTTATAGAAACATATAAAATTCTTAAGGGGTTGGAGAGACTAGATGTGGGAAGACTGTTCCCGATGTTGGGGGAGTCCAGAACCAGGGGTCACAGCTTAAGGATAAGGGGGAAGTCTTTTAGGACCGAGATGAGAAAACATTTCTTCACTCAGAGAGTGGTGAGTCTGTGGAATTCTCTGCCACAGAAGGTAGTTGAGGCCAGTTCATTGGCTATATTTAAGAGGGAGTTAGATTTGGCCCTTTTTGCTAAAGGGATCAGGGGGTATGGAGAGAAGGCAGGTACAGGTTACTGAGCTGGATGATCAGCCATGATCATATTGAATGGCGGTGCAGGCTGGAAGGGCCGAATGGCCTACTCCTGCACCTATTTTCTATGTTTCTATGTTTCCAAGGATAAGGGGGAAGTCTTTTAGGACCGAGATGAGAAAGTATTTCTTCACAGAGAGAGTGGTGAATCTGTGGAATTCTCTGCCACAGAAGGTAGTTGAGGCCAGTTCATTGGCTATATTTAAGAGGGAGTTAGATGTGGCCCTTGTGGCTAAAGGGATCAGGGGGTATGGAGAGAAGGCAGGTACGGGATACTGAGTTGGATCAGCCATGATCAAATTGAATGGCCGTGCAGGCTCGAAGGGCCGAATGGCCTACTCCTGCACCTATTTTCTATGTTTCTATGTCTATGTTTCTATTATTAACACATTTTTATTGCTGATCCTTTTTACAGAAGATGAAATATGACTTTGTCCTGGATTTCAAAGACAGTGTCCGGGCCTTCAGTGTCCGGGCCTACAGTGTCTGGGCCTACAGTGTTCGGGCCTACAGTGTCCGGGCCTACAGTGTCCGGGCCTACAGTGTCCGGGCCTACAGTGTCCGGGCCTACAGTGTCTGGGCCTACAGTGTCCGGGCCTACAGTGTCCGGGCCTACAGTATCCGGGCCTACAGTGTCCGGGCCTACAGTGTCTGGGCCTACAGTGTTCGGGCCTACTGCGCTGTCCGGGCCTAATATGGGACAAGGGTCCCATACGGGACAAACCAATTTATCCCAAAATACGGTATGTCCCATCTAATAAGGGACAGTTGGCAACCCTAGTTCTCAGGATTGTGGTGTGGCAGTTCCAGAGACAAAGTCCAGAGATCACAATGACAAATTTTGGTCAATCTGCGTGTTCTCTAATTTATGTGGAATTGCGGTGCATTTATTGACCTGTCTTTTGGATGTGTATGAATTATAATTGTTATAAGTCCATTCGGAAGAAGGCAACATGTTTAAGTAACTGCTACAGTAAACAACACATCAAAGGAAAATTGTGGATATAAGGAGCAGATGGATGTTTGTTATGGGAATACTCTCAGTGATCACTGTAATTGACACTCTTTAATAAAGTCTTGATTGTCTTACCCGATCTTTGTGTTGCCATAAGTCATAAGGTCATAAGGAATAGGAGTAGAATAAGGCCATTCGGCCCATCAAGTCTACTCCGCCATTCAATCATGGCTGATCTACCTCTTCCTCCTAACCCCTTTCTCCCGCCTTCTCCCCATAACTGCTGACACTTGTACTAATCAAGAATCTATCTATCTCTGCCTTAAAAATGTCCACTGACTTGACCTCCACAGCCTTCTGTGGCAATGAATTCCACAGATTCATCACCCTCTGACTACAGAAATTTCTCCCCATCTCTTTCCTAAAAGAACGTTCTTTAATCCTTTAATTGGAGTGAAATTGTGTGCAGTTTTGGACACCCAACTGTAAGACGGTTGTCATTAAGTTGGAAAGGGTGCAGAAAATTTTCACCGGGATGTTACTGGGCTTCAGTTACAGGAAGAAGTTGGATAGACTAGTACTTTATAAGAGTGAAAGAGGTTGAGGCAAGACCTTACTCAAATATAGACAAAAATATGAGGAGCATGGATGAATTGGAATCTGCCTTTTTCACAGAGTCGAGGATTCTAAAACTAGAGTGAATGGGCTTTGTGTGAGAGGGGGGAGAGATTTAAGAGAGATATCGGGGAGCTTTTCCACTCTGGGGGTTGCCCAGATGTTGCCCACATCTGGAATGACGTGCCACAGGAGGTTACAGTAGTGGACAAAATTATGACTTTCAACAAATATTTGGACACATTTCTGGAAAGGAAGGGTTCAGAGGCATAATGGCCAAATACAGGCAAATGGGATTAGACAGTAGCCA
The DNA here is from genome assembly GCF_053455715.1 of Rhinoraja longicauda. Lineage (NCBI taxonomy): Eukaryota > Metazoa > Chordata > Chondrichthyes > Rajiformes > Arhynchobatidae > Rhinoraja > Rhinoraja longicauda. The sequence continues at coordinate 71,917,405 of NC_135960.1, read as the reverse complement.
ATAGGCCCGGACTAGCCCAGAAAGACAACTTGGGCAACATGGGCAATTTCCCATTCTCCTATACACTATGACTCTATGGAACATAGACACCAGGCCTACGATTGTAGATAATCCATTGTTTTCCATGCTCTCCTGATGGGCTGGTTGGATTATCTAGTGCATTGTCAAGTGAACAACAAGATTATTACTTGGAGACCTGTGACACGTATTAGAGAGAGCTCTAGGGGCTAGTGGAATCAAGGGACATGGGGAGAAGGCAGGCACTGGTTACTGATTGTGGATGATCAGCCATGATCACAATGAATGGCGGTGCTGGCTCGAAGGGCCAAATGGCCTCCTCCTGCACCTATTTTCTATGTTTTCTATGTTTTCTTCCAGGCGTGGCAGTGGCTAAGTTAGTATGATAATAGATGTCCCTAAATGGTTCAACTATGCATATTTGGGGTGGAAATAAGAAATGGACAATTGTTTATTTCAAAAATAGTTTATTTTGCAAAAGAAATGTGGAAAACCAAAACCGTGCAAAAATGTTAATACATTTCTGGTGTCATTATATTTAATATTGCTCGTGTTACACACAGCAGTGTTAGCAATTCCCTTTTTTAAACATGTAGCATGTGGAGCTCTGGAGCGATACAATTTCCCTTGTTGGTGGGTGTCCCCAGCAGTGAGCCCCTCAAAGTCCAGCAACAATGTCCTCTCCCACTTCAAGTCGGCTGCACCGAACTTCAGTGTGGAATTTACAAGGATGAGAGGGGATCTTATAGAAACATTTAAAATTCTTAGAGGATTGGACAGGGTAGATGCAGGAAAATGTTCCCGATGTTGGGGGGAGTCCAGAACCAGTCGTCCAGAACCAGAGTCCAGAACTATGCGTCACAGTTTAAGAATAAGGGGTAGGCCATTTAGGACTGAGATGAGGAAAAACTTTTTCACCCAGAGAGGCCAATTCACTGGATGTTTTCAAGAGTTAGTTAGATTTAGCTCTTGGGGTTTAGGGATATGGGGAGAAAGCAGGAACGAGGTATTGATTTTGGATGATCAGCCATGATCATATTGAATGGATCGAAGAGCCAAATGGCCTACTCCTGCACCTATTTTCTGTTTCGATGTCTCTCAGCACGTACTCCTGCAGTCTGGAATGTGCCAGTTGGCAACTGAAGAAGGGTCTCGACCTGAAACGTCACCCATTCCTTCTCTCCAGAGATGCTGCCTGACCCTCCACTGACTCTATCCACGTCTCACGCTACCTCAGCAAGGCCGCAAACATAATCAAGGACCCCGGTCTCACCACGGTCACTCCATCTTCTCCCATCAGGCAAGAGGTACAGAAGTTTGAAAACGTATATCTCCAGATTCAGTGACAATATCTTCCCAGCTTTCATCAGGCAACTGAACCATCCTCCCATCATCCCGAGTGCGGTCCTGACCTCCAATCTACCCATTGGAGACCTTTGAACTATCTGTAATCTGACTTCAATGACAGGAAGGGCATGGAAGATCAGTCAGGTCAGTTGCCAAAGAGCATGGCCTCACTCTTCACGCAATTTACTTTTAGTTTAGCTTAGAGATACAGCGCGGAAACGGGCCCTTCGGCCCACCGGGCCACAGCGATCCCCGCACATTAACACTCTTGTACCCACTAGGGACATTGTTTACATTTGCCAAGCCAATTAACCTACAAACCTGTACGTCTTTGGAGTGTCGGAGGAAACCGTAGATCTCGGAGAAAACCCACGCAGGTCACGGGGAGAACGCACAAACTCCGTACAGACAGCACCCGTAGTCGGGATGGAACCCGGGTCTCCGGCGCTGCAATCGCTGTAAGGCGGCAACTCTACCGCTGCGCCACCGTGACTGCCGTCCTCTGTCTCACTGATCCACCTCAAACTGGTCGGAGATACTGATCAATCTGTGACCGACCGTAGATCTGAGTAGAAGACGGCGACATTGTCCATGTACAGGGTGGTTTTGTTCTGAGTGCTCCCACTGCCTGGCAATGTCACCCCTCTTAAGCTCTCATCCTTCCTGTGTAGTGTGACTGGGTAGTGTGTGGGTAGTGTGTGGGTAGTGTGTGGGTAGTGTGTGGGTAGTGTGACTGGGCAGTGTGTGACTGGGTAGTGCGTGGGTAGTGTGTGACTGGGTAGTGTGTGTGTAGTGTGTGGGTAGTGTGTGACTGGGTAGTGTATGGGTAGTGTGTGGGTAGTGTGTGGGTAGTGTGTGGGTAGTGTGTGGGTAGTGTGTGGGTAGTGTGTGGGTAATGTGTGGGTAGTGTGTGGGTAGTGTGTGGGTAGTGTGTGGGTAGTGTGTGGGTAGTGTGTGGGTAGTGTGTGGGTAGTGTGTGGGTAGTGTGTGGGTAGTGTGTGGGTAGTGTGTGGGTAGTGTGTGGGTAGTGTGACTGGGCAGTGTGTGACTGGGTAGTGCGTGGGTAGTGTGTGACTGGGTAGTGTGTGGGTAGTGTGTGGGTAGTGTGTGTGTAGTGTGACTGGGTAGTGTGTGGGTAGTGTGACTGGGTAGTGTGTGGGTAGTGTGTGGGTAGTGTGTGTGTAGTGTGACTGGGTAGTGTGTGGGTAGTGTGACTGGGTAGTGTGTGGGTAGTGTGTGGGTAGTGTGTGTGTAGTGTGACTGGGTAGTGTGTGACTGTGTAGTGTGTGGGTAGTGTGTGACTGGGTAGTGTGTGACTGGGTATTGTGACTGGGTACCACAAAAACTAAAAACTTGCCAATGTACCTCGGTTCACGTGACAATAATAAACTATACTAAACTAATAGTACTCCCCTCTGAGAAGTGTAATTCAGATTTCATTGGACACCCGTGACCAATGCGACCATTGAAATGGAGGGGAGGGGGTGGGGGGGGGGGGGCTAGGAAATGCATCATCGATCTGGCAGGATATGCAACTTCCTATTAGGATTATCATTCCCACCACTTTTCATGGAAATCGAGTTATCAATGAGGCGATTACCAAAATAAAATCAAGTGAGTAGCATTTTATTTGTGTTTCAGAAATACTTCAACATGACAAATTCATATTTTCGGGCAACAATCTAGAAGTCCCTCATGCGCCTGAAGGACCCGATGGTGGAGTTGTAGCCGCCCCAGTCATTGTATTTCCTGTACTCTCCGGGTCTCATGAAGTACTGTCGGCCTTTGTAGTTGGGCTGTTCATACAAGGTCCAGTAACCATCCATCACGTGACAGGAGTGGATGTCACGGTTACGGAAACGATCGTAGACGGAGGGACAGTCGTCCATGAATTCCATCATCTGCCCTCCAAAGTCAGGCCTCTCGTAAATCTTCATCTTGTAGTTGCTCCCTCGGTACTGGAATGGAAAGGCAACAAATCAAAGCATTCGGCAAAAAGGATTTTTATTTATGCTCGTGATTGTATCTATCTCCCGTTAGGTTATTACAGTTGCAGGTGAGATCTAAGCCCAGGAGCATTCAATAAGTGGACAATCCAGAATAATGATACATCAATGGAGATAGAAGCTAAGTTGCATTTGACAGTGGATTATTATTCATTCATTAAACGCAAAACCTCTAAGATAAAATTGAAAGGAATTTGGAAATGTTGTAAACCGTTATTGTTTTCTCGAAGGTGCGTAGATTATCAGTAAGATTACAACTAGAACACTATTAATGGTTCTCAGGTTGTATTGTCCAGATATTTGAAATGCTTTGGCGAGCTTTCAGAAGGAAGTGGAAGCTTTCATTGCCGAACCTGGGAATGGCGAAAGGCATCCCAAACCGAATATAGAAAGAGATGACTTCTTCGAGCTTTAAAGGATCAATCATTACAGATCCTCTCATGTTTCGACCGGGAGCAATCTCAATGCAACCAGTTCACATCGGTGATGGAGCAGGTAATATATTTAAAGGAAACATAGGCCAACCAAGGGCAACTAGGGTGTTTAATTCAACCTTCAGGATATTGGTGTCAACCAAATTTCCAGCAAGTGGAAGAAGCTTTGTTGCCCAGCCACTGTCTGCAGATCCATCCCAGTTCTCTCAACAACACTGAGTTGTATCCTGATGTTTTCGAGAGAGTGATAGATATAGATCTTAGGGCCAAGGGATAGGGGGAGAAAGCAGGAACGGGAAAGACTGGAGCGACTAGGCTTGTATACACTGGAATTTAGAAGGAATTTGAGAGGAGATCTTATCGAAACGTATAAGATTATTAAGGGGTTGGGCACGCTAGAGGCAGGAAACATGTTCCCAATGTTGGGGGAGGCCAGAACAAGGGGCCACAGTTTAAGAATAAAGGGTAGGCCATTTAGAACTGAGATGAGGAAAAACTTTTTCAGTCAGAGAGTTGTGAATCTGGAATTCTTTGCCTCAGAAGGCAGTGGAGGCCAATTCTCTGAATGCATTCAAGAGAGAGCTAGATAGAGCTCTTAAGGATAGCGGAGTCAGGGGGTATGGGGAGAAGGCAGGAACGGGGAACTGATTGAGAATGATCAGCCATGATCACATTGAATGGCGGTGCTGGCTCGAAGGGCCGAATGGCCTCCTCCTGCACCTATTGTCTATTGTCTATTGTCTATTATCAGTCATGGTCACATTGAATGGCAGTGTTGGCTCGAAAGGCCGAATGGCCTTCTCCGGCACCTATTTTCTATGTTTCTATGCTGTGTTGTGCATTGTAACACTCCTCAACACACCTATACACATCAATGTAGAGGGGCTGCACATAAATCAGGCATCCATTACCTGGGAAGGACCTGTATTCCAATATTATCTTGGGAATCGGGGGGAATCTGCTATTTAGATTCAATATATTTAGTGAATAGAAGCTTTGATTTAGTTCCAAGCAGAATTCCAAGCACAAGGGTTAGATGGCATAATAATTTCAAATAATTTCAACACTTGCTAATTCTAAAAGCCCTTCCAAAATAGGATTTGTAGGACAATATTTGCAGCTCTGCATGTCCATGACAAGAGTACAAACCCACCCAGTACTGTCCATGCCAAGGGAAATGCCAGTTAAATCTGCCCCAAATGTGAAAACTCCACATGAATGCAATAAACACTTGTGCAACGTTTAAAGAGAAGTGTGTAGGAGGGAACTGGTTTAAACCGAAGATAGACCCAAAAAGCTGGAGTAACTCAGCAGGTCAGGCAGCATCTCTGGAGAGAAGGAATGGGTGATGTTTCGGGTCGAGACCCTTCTTCAGAAGAGAAGCTCCAGCTAAGAAGCGAGAAGTGTTTTAGTGAAGCCTGCTGTTTCATGCTTCATTTCAAACTTACACCAAAATTTGAAATAGCATAAAGCAGGAAGATTAAAGTCACGAACGACAGAAAAAAGGAAGAACAATAAAAACCTTAACTTATAAAAAATAGTTTAGTGATGGAGATTAATCTCCAAGAAAGAACATTGTTAACAGGTCCCAACACAACGGAGTTACAGTACATTAAAGTTTACGTGTCTTCCACTCACCTGAGGGTAGGTGCGGCAGGACCTGATGTTGTCGTTGAATCCCATCCAGCGCTGGTAGTCAGGATACTCCCCCCTGTTCAGGACATACTGGTACCCCATGTAGTTGGGTCTCTCGTACGCCACCCACCAGTCACTGTCCACACGGATGGAGTTACAGCGGCTGAAGTAAGGAGACAGATCAGCACAGTCAGTGCTGCACTCATAGTGCCGGCCCTGGAAGTTCCTGTCCTCGTAGAAGATGATCTGTGGGGAAATTAAACAGGTGAGTTATTATTTTTCATCTGGTTGAAACATTATTGGCAAATCCTGAACACATGGGGAGCTGCCTTGCCTTTCCCATTTTGAGCTTCAGTCTGGAGATCCACCTGTATACAACACTGCCTCATGCAGCAGGGTATTTATATGCTGAACCAAAATGCCACCGTTGGAAATACCTTTGTTATTCTAATGGTTTCAGTAGTATATATCAGCAAAAAGACAAAGTTAACATAAAACCTTCTAGCACGGCAGACTATGCCCCCTGATTCAGGTTTTTAGTTGAGCTCAGATTCTTTTTCATTCTGCTTTGACAATGTTTAATTGTTCTGGGCCAAATGTTCATGAACAAGTGCTGAAGGTGCCTCCATGGGCAGCCTAGTCGTGGCATTAGTGACTTGGATAGGTTAGGTGAGTGGGCAAATGCATGGCACATGCAGTATAATGTGGATAAATGTGAGGTTATCCACTTTGGTAACAAGAACAGGAAAGCAGACTATTATCTGAATGGTGGCCGATTAGGAAAAGGGGAGATGCAACGAGAACTGGGTGTCGTGGTGCACCAGTCATTGAAAGTAGGCATGCAGGTGCAGCAGGCAGTGAAGAAAGCGAATGGTATGTTGGCATTCATAGCGAGGGGATTTGATTATAAGAGCAGGGAGGTTCTGCTGCAGTTGTACAGGGCATTGGTGAGACCACACCTGGAGCATTGCGTACAGTTTTGGTCTCCTAATCTGAGGAAAGACAATCTTGCCATAGATGGAGTACAGAGAAGGTTCACCAGATTGATTCCTGGGATGGCAGGACATTCATATGAAGAAAGACTGGATAGACTCGGCTTGTACTCGCTGGAATTTAGAAGATTGAGGGGGGATCTTATAGAAACTTACAAAATTCTTAAGGGGTTGGACAGGCTAGATGCAGGAAGATTGTTCCCGATGTTGGGGAAGTCCAGAACAAGGGGTCACAGTTTAAGGATGGTTTAAGGATGGTTTAAGGATGGCTGCAGAGGGTATGAGGCGTGAATTGTCGAGGGTATGAGGCGTGAATTGTCCAAGATAGACTGGCAATTGATGCTGAAAGGGTTGACGGTGGACATGCAATGGAAGGCATTTAAATGTCGCATGAATGAACTACAACAAGTGTTCATCCCAATTTGGCAAAAGAACAAACCAGGAAAGGTAGTGCATCCGTGGCTAACAAGGGAAATCAAGGATAGTATTAAAACAAAAGATGCAGCATACAGATTAGCCAGAAAAAGTAGCATACCAGAGGACTGGGAGAAATTCAGAGACCAGCAGAGGAGGACAAAGGGCTTAATTAGGAAAGGGAAAATAGATTATGAGGGAAAATTGGCAAGGAACATAAAAACTGACTGCAAAAGCTTTTATAGATATGTCAAGAGAAAAAGATTAGTTAAGACAAATGTAGGTCCCTTGCAGTCGGAAACAGGTGAATTGATCATAGGGAACAAGGAGATGGCAGACCAATTGAACATATACTTTGGTTCTGTCTTCACTAAGGAAGACATAAACCGTTTGCCGGAAATAGCGGGGGACCGGGGGTCTAATGAGATGGAGGAACTGAGGGAAATCCAGGTTAGTCGGGAACTGGTGTTAGGTAAATTAAATGGATTAAAGGCAGATAAATCCCCAGGGCCAGATAGGCTGCATCCCAGAGTGCTTAAGGAAGTAGCTACAGAAATAGTGGATGCATTAGTGATAATTTTTCAAAACTCCTTAGATTCTGGAGTAGTTCCTGAGGACTGGAGGGTAGCTAATGTAACCCCACTTTTTAAAAAGGGAGGGAGAGAGAAAACGAGGAATTATAGACCAGTTAGCCTAACATCGGTAGTGGGGAAAATGTTAGAGTCAGTTATTAAAGATGGGATAGCATCACATTTGGAAAGTGGTGAAATCATCGGACAAAGTCAGCATGGATTTACAAAAGGCAAATCATGTCTGATGAATCTTATAGAATTTTTTGAGGATGTAACTAGTAGAGTGGATAAGGGAGAACCAGTCGATGTGTTATATCTGGACTTTCAGAAGGCCTTCGACAAGGTCCCACATAGGAGATTGGTGTACAAACTTAAAGCACATGGTATTGAGGGTTCAGTGTTGAGGTGGATAGAAAATTGGTTGGCGGACAGGAAGCAAAGAGTAGGAATAAACGGGTCCTTTTCGGAATGGCAGGCAGTGACTAGTGGGGTACCGCAAGGCTCAGTGCTGGGACCCCAGTTATTTACAGTGTATATTAATGATTTGGACGAGGGAATTGAATGCAACATCTCTAAGTTTGCGGATGACACGAAGCTGGGTGGCAGTGTTAGCTGCGAGGAGGATGCTAGGAGGCTGCAGAGTGACTTGGATAGTTTAGGCGAGTGGGCAAATGCATGGCAGATGCAATATAATGTGGATAAATGTGAGGTTATCCACTTTGGCGGCAAGAACAGGAAAGCAGAGTATTACCTGAATGGTGAACGATTAGGGGAAGGGGAGATGCAACGTGACCTGGGTGTCATGGTGCACCAGTCAATGAAAGCAAGCATGCAGGTGCAGCAGGCAGTGAAGAAAGCGAATGGTATGTTGGTGTAGCGACCATAGAGAGTGGTCCTAGTCGTCGAACCCTCAGATTGGCCAGCAAGGTCACGTGTGGGCGCGACCGTAGGGATTGGTCCAGAGAGCGACATCGCTGATTGGACAGCGTTGTCATGTGCGCTTTTGGCGCCCGAAAAGAGTTAGTTAGAAGACGTCTTCGAAGAGGTCAGTGAGTTTTAATGGTTGTCTGATAACTTGTTAAGAAAACTTTGTAATCGAATATTGCTGTTGCAATAAACTTCTTCATCAAAGAACAAGTTTCCAGACTCGCCATATTGGTGACCCCGTCGTGATCTGGGCGATCACCGACCATGAACGAACACGACGCCCCGTTGTTGACTGCTGTGCCTGGCACACCGGAGCTAAGCGCGGTCAGCGTTCACCTTCCGTCGTTTTGGACACATCAACCACAATCTTGGTTTGTCCACACCGAAGCCCAGTTTCATTTAAGAAGCATCTCGGCAGATGCGACAAAATACTATTACCTCGTCAGCGCTCTATCGCCGGAGACGACCACACGCGTGATGCGGTTCATCGTTAAACCTCCCGCGGAAGACAAGTACGAGGCCATGAAGGCACTGTTACTACGAACCTTCGGGTTCCATAGGCATGACCGAGCTAAAAAACTTCTGCACCTACCGGATCTCGGAGATTGGCTGCCGTCCGTTCTCATGGCTGAGATGCTAACGCTAGCAGGTGAACATACGGATTGCCTCATATTTGAGCAGGCATTCCGAGAGAAGCTTCCCGAAGATGTCAGACTTATGCTCACGGATTGTTCTTTTAAGGACCCCGAGGCATATGCAGAAAAAGCTGATGCGCTCATGGCGTCCAAATCAAAAGGAAGCGGTTCGATCAACAAGGTCTCGACATCAGCGACCACGCCACAGCGACATCAAGATGGCGCCGCGTCTCCCGCCAGTCCTCCAAAAGCTCGCCAAAAGGATCCGCACAAGCGCGGCTGGTGCTATTATCATCTACGATGGGGTAGAGAATCCCGCAACTGCCGCTCACCTTGTACTTTCGCGGGAAATGCCTCAGCCGATCGTACATAGAGGTGGTTGCGATTGGCCAGAACCGATGCCTCTACGTCCGAGACCGATTCACGGACACAGAATTTTTGGTGGACACGGGAGCCATTGTCAGTATAGTGCCGCCGACCGACCTTGAGACGAGATCGGGTAAGACAGGTCCCACCCTCATCGCGGTTAATGGCAGCCCCATCCGCACGTTTGGTACGCGGAAGATGTCCCTTGTGTTAGGCCTCCGCACATACGAATGGCCATTCATTATAGCAGACGTCAGACAAGCGATCCTAGGCGCAGATTTTCTCTGGGCCTTTTCACTGGTCCCCGATGTCCGCGGTAACGACCTCCAACCCTCCGCCAGCGATGAGCCCGTCGCTCCGACAATCGCCTCCCCACCCAGCCCTACTGTCCAGGCCGTCGTCGCGGCCCCCGACTCGTATGCTGAGGTCCTGGCGGAGTTTCCAGAGCTGCTCATCCAGCGTTTTGATACTCCTTCGGCCAAGCACGGCATGGTCCACCACATCCGCACCGAGGGCCCTCCCGTTTTCGCTCGGGCCCGGACGCTAACGCCCGACAAACTGGTGGTGGCGCGGGCGGAATTTAGGAAGATGGAGGAAATGGGCATTGTCCGTCAGTCTGACAGCCCGTGGGCCTCGCCGTTGCATATGGTCTCCAAGGCATCTGGGGGGTGGAGATCATGTGGCGATTATCGGCGTCTCAATGCTGTCACCACGGCTGATCGCTACCCTATACCGCACCTGCAGGACTTTTCGTCTGGGCTGGAAGGTGCGGTGGTGTTTTCCAAGATCGACTTGGTACGAGGATACCACCAGATTCCTGTGCGGCCGAAGGACATACCAAAAACTGCCACGATCACTCCGTTCGGGTTGTTCGAATGGTTGCGCATGCTTTTCGGTTTAAAGAACGCGGCACAGGCTTTCCAGCGACTGATGGACCGTGTGGGTCGGGGTTTACCCTTTGTGTTTATTTATTTAGATGACATCCTGGTCGCCAGCCCCTCAGTGCAGGAACACCAGGTCCACTTGCGGACTGTGTTCCAGCTGCTCCAAGACCACGGGCTCATTATCCAACCCTCCAAGTGTCAATTCGGCCTCCCTTCTCTCGATTTTTTAGGGCACAGAATCACCCCTGCCGGCACCTCCCCTTTGCCCGAGAAGGTGGAGGCTATCCGGGCATTTCCCAGACCCACCACAGTGAAAGGGCTGCAGGAGTTCGTAGGTATGGTTAACTTCTACCATAGGTTCGTCCCGGCAGCTGAGTGGGTCATGCGCCCGCTCTTCCAGTGCCTTGCGGGTAAACCGGTAGAGTTGATATGGTCCCCGGCCGCGGAGTCGGCTTTTGCAGCAGCTAAGGCAGCTTTGGCAGACGCCACCATGTTGGTCCACCCGAGCCCCTCTGCCCCCACGGCCCTGACGGTTGATGCGTCTGAAGTGGCGGTGGGCGGGGTCTTGGAGCAGCAGGTCGGTGGCCGTTGGCAGCCCTTGGCGTTTTTCAGCCGGCAACTGAGTTCGGCTGAGCTGAAGTATAGCGCATTTGACCGAGAGCTTCTGGCCCTCTATTCAGCTGTTCGTCATTTCAGGTATTTCCTTGAAGGCCGTTCATTTGTGGCCTTTACGGACCATAAACCATTAACTTTTGCGTTTTTCAAATTGTCCGACCCATGGTCGGCCTGCCAGCAGCGGCACCTGACTGCCATCTCCGAATTTACCACCGATGTCCGTCATGTCGCGGGTAAGCTTAATGCCATTGCTGACGCCCTGTCTAGACCTGCTTTTTCCCCCATTTCGGCGGTGGACTGCGAGGTGGATCCCCAGGAGCTTGCGGAGGCACAGCTTCTGGCGGATACCGCTTCGGCATACCAGTCAGGTAGCCTGCGGGTCGGAAGGCACAAAAGTCTGGTGTGATGTTTCCCTTCCCCGTCCCAGGCCGGTAGTGCCGCCCTCCCTTCAGCGCCGGGTTTTCGATGCCATTCACGGGCTGGCGCACCCGTCCATCCGCTCCACCTCTGCTTTAGTAGCCGCTCGGTTTGTCTGGCATGGCCTGCGTAAACAGGTAGCGGTTTGGGCCCGTTCCTGCGTTCCCTGCCAGACCGCTAAAGTCCAGCGCCATGTCCAGCCCCCCGTACAGGAGTTTGAGGTCCCAGCGGTCCGTTTTTTCCACATTTACGTGGATTTAGTCGGGCCCTTGCCTTCCTCCTGGGGCTACACCCATCTCCTCACGGTGGTGGATCGGTTCACCCGGTGGCCAGAGGCTTTCCCATTGTTCGATATCTCGGCAGCCTCTTGTGCCAGGACTTTGGCCCTCCATTGGGTAGCACGTTTCGGGGTTCCGGCAGTTATTACCACCGACAGGGGGCAACAGTTCACTTCGTCCCTCTGGGCCACGCTAGCAGAGCTGTACGGTTCCCGGTTACAACACACTACAGCATACCACCCCCAGGCAAATGGGCTTGTAGAGAGGTTCCACCGTCAACTCAAGGCGGCCCTCAGTGCGAGGCTAGAAGGCCCGGACTGGGTAGACCAACTCCCCTGGGTCCTTCTGGGCATCCGGACTGCTCCTAAGCAGGATCTCGGTGTTTCGTCCGCGGAGCTAGTATATGGCTCGCCACTTAGAGTACCTGGGGATTTGTTTCCGGACCCCTCCGGCCAGCTGCCTCCAGTCCCATCAGTCTTAGCATTGCTCCAGGCACGGGTGGGTTCCCTGGCCCCAGTTCCAACTTCACGTCATGGGTGTCCCATGGTACACGAACCGCCTTCCCTGAAGGACTGTGAGTTTGTATTTTTGCGTAAGGATGCCCATCGTGCCCCGTTGCAGAGGGTCTTTGAAGGGCCGTTCCAGGTTTTGCGTAAGGGGACGGTCACCTTCACCTTAGACGTGGGCGGCAGGAGTGAGCTCGTCTCGGTGTCCAGGCTTAAACCTGCGCACTTGGATCCGGACCGCCCAGTCCTGGTCGGCCAACCACCTAGGAGAGGCCGGCCTCCGGCAGTTCTGATCAGTCCAGGACCCCCCGCTCCGGCAGTTCCACCAAGTCCGGAGTCCCCTGCTCCAGTGGTTCAGGCTGCCCCTCTCCTTACTCGTTCTGGTCGCGAAATCCGGCTCCCTGCTAGGTTCCGTACCTCGGTTTCTGGGGGGGGGTCATGTAGCGACCATAGAGAGTGGTCTTAGTCATCGAACCCTCAGATTGGCCAGCAAGGTCACGTGTGGGCGCGACAGTAGGGATTGGTCCAGAGAGCGACATCGCTGATTGGACAGCGTTGTCATGTGCGCTTTTGCCACCCGAAAAGAGTTAGTTAGAAGACGTCTTCGAAGAGGACAGTGAGTTTTAATGGTTGTCTGATAACTTGTTAAGAAAACTTTGTAATCGAATATTGCTGTGGCAATAAACTTCTTCATCAAAGAACAAGTTTCCAGACTCGCCATATTGGCATTCATAGCAAGAGGATTTGAGTTTAGCAGCAGGGAGGTTCTACTGCAGTTGTACAGGGCCTTGGTGAGACCGCACCTGGAGTATTGTGTGCAGTTTTGGTCTCCTAATCTGAGGAAAGACGTTCTTGCCTTAGAGGGAGTACAGAGAAGGTTCACTAGATTGATCCCTGGGATGGCGGGACTTTCATATGAAGAAAGACTGGATAGACTAGGCTAGTACTCGCTGGAATTTAGACGACTGAGGGGGGGATCTTATAGAAACATATAAAATTCTTAAGGGGTTGGAGAGGCTAGATGCGGAAAGATTGTTCCCGATGTTGGGGGAGTCCAGAACCAGGGGTCACAGCTTAAGGATAAGGGGGAAGTCTTTTAGGACCGAGATGAGAAAACATTTCTTCACACAGAGAGTGGTGAGTCTGTGGAATTCTCTGCCACAGAAGGTAGTTGAGGCCAGTTCATTGGCTATATTTAAGAGGGGGTTAGATTTGGCCCTTTTTGCTAAAGGGATCAGGGGGTATGGAGATAAGGCAGGTACAGGTTACTGAGCTGGATGATCAGCCATGATCATATTGAATGGCGATGCAGGCTCGAAGGGCCGAATGGCCTACTCCTACACCTATTTTCTATGTTTCTATGTTTCTAAGGATAAGGGGGAAGTCTTTTAGGACCAAGATGAGAAAGTATTTCTTCACAGAGAGAGTGGTGAATCTGTGGAATTCTCTGCCACAGAAGGTAGTTGAGGCCAGTTCATTGGCTATATTTAAGAGGGAGTTAGATGTGGCCTTTGTGGCTAAAGGGATCAGGGTGTATGGAGAGAAGGCAGGTACGGGATACTGAGTTGGATCAGCCATGATCATATTGAATGGCGGTGCAGGCTCGAAGGGCCGAATGGCCTACTCCTGCACCTATTTTCTATGTTTCTATGTCTATAATAATAATAATAATAATAATAATAATAATAATAATAATAATAATAATAATGCATTACATTTATATAGCGCTTTTCATACACTCAAAGACGCTTTACAGGGATTTAAAGAACATAGGGAAGTGAATAAATAGATAAATAAGTAAACGAACAGAGAAAGGAGACAGAAGGTGAGGTGACCTTCAGTGGTTGAAGGCAGTGCTGAACAGGTGAGACTTCAGTGATGTTTTGAATGTGGTGAGTGAGGAGGAGTCTCTGACGGTTTGGGGTAGTGAGTTCCAGAGGGTGGGAGCAGCGATGGAGAAAGCCCTGTCCCCCCAGGATCTGAGTTTGGTCCGGATGGGATAGGAGATTGGCAGCAGCAGAGCGGAGGGTGCAGGTGGGAGTGTGCCTGTGGAGGAGGTCAGTCAGGTAGGATGGGGCCAGGTTATGGAGGGCTTTGTAGGTCATGAGGAGGATTTTGTACTGGATTCTCTGGGGGATGGGGAGCCAGTGGAGTTTGTAAAGGACGGGGGTGATATGGTCACGGATCGGGGTGTGGGTGAGTAGACGGGCAGCGGAGTTTTGAATGTATTGAGGTTTACTGATGATTTTTGAGGGTGAGCCATAGAGGAGGCTGTTGCAGTAGTCCAGACAGGAGGTGATGAAGGCGTGGATGAGGGTTTCTGCAGCTGTGGAGGAGAGGGATGGACGGAGACGGGCAATGTTTTTGAGGTGGAAGAAGGCTGTCTTTGTGATGATTCCAAGATTCCGGATGTGAGGGGAGGTGGATACTGGGAGACCATCAATATTGAGGATGAAGTTTTGGGTGGAATTGGTGAGCGTTTTTGGACCAATGATGATGATTTCAGATTTGTTGCAGTTGAGTTTGAGGAAATTTGATTGAAGCCAAGATTTTATTTCAGTGATGCAGTTTGTCAGTGTAGAGTGTGTGGTGGTGGAGATTGACTTGGTGGAGATGAGGAGCTGGATATCATCGGCGAAGCAGTGGAAGTTGAGACCATGACGGAGGATTAATTGACCAAGGGGGAACAGGTAGAGGATGAAGAGGAGGGGGCCAAGGACTGAGCCTTGGGGGACACCTTGGGGGAGGGGAGCGGTGGGGGATTTACAGTTGTTAATGGAGATGAACTGGTGCCTGTCAGAGAGGTAAGATTTGTTTCTATTATTAACACATTTTTATTGCTGATCCTTTTTACAGAAGATGAAATATGACTTTGTCCTGGATTTCAAAGACAGTGTCCGGGCCTTCAGTGTCCGGGCCTACAGTGTACGGGCCTACAGTGTCCGGGCCTACAGTGTACGGGCCTACAGTGTCCGGGCCTAAAGTGTCCGGGCCTACAGTGTCTGCGCCTACAGTGTACAGGCCTACAGTGTCGGGGCCTACATTGTCCGGGCCTACAGTGTCCGGGCCTACAGTGTCCGGGCCTACAGTGTCCGGGCCTACAGTGTCTGGGCCTACAGTGTTCGAGCCTACAGTGTCCGGGCCTAATATGGGACAAGGGTCCCATACGGGACAAACCAATTTATCCCAAAATACGGTATGTCCCGTCTAATAAGGGACAGTTGGCAACCCTAGACACAGAGTGTCGAAAATAGTTCTCAGGATTGTGGTGTGGCAGTTCCGGAGACAAAGTTCAGAGTTCACAATGACAAATTTTGAACAATCTGCGTGTTCTCTAATTTATGTGGAATTGCGGTGCATTTATTGACCTGTCTTTTGGAGGTGTATGAATTATAATTGTTATAAGTCCATTCGGAAGAAGGCAACATGTTTAAGTAACTGCTACAGTAAACAACACATCAAAGGAAAATTGTGGATATAAGGAGCAGATGGATGTTTGTTATGGGAATACTCTCAGTGATCACTGTAGTTGACACTCTTTAATAAAGTCTTGATTGTCTTACCCGATCTTTGTGTTGCCATAAGTCATAAGGTCATAAGGAATAGGAGTAGAATTAGGCCATTCGGCCCATCAAGTCTACTCCGCCATTCAATCATGGCTGATCTATCTCTTCCTCCTAACCCCTTTCTCCCGCCTTCTCCCCATAACTGCTGGCACTTGTACTAATCAAGTATCTATCTATCTCTGCCTTAAAAATGCCCACTGACTTGACCTCCACAGCCTTCTGTGGCAAAGAATTCCACAGATTCATCACCCTCTGACTACAGAAATTTCTCCCCATCTCTTTCCTAAAAGAACGTTCTTTAATCCTTTAATTGGAGTGAAATTGTGTGCGGTTTTGGACACCCAACTGTAAGACGGTTGTCATTAAGTTGGAAAGGGTGCAGAAAAGTTTCACCGGGATGTTACTGGGCTTCAGTTACAGGAAGAAGTTGGATAGACTAGTACTTTATAAGGGTGAAAGAGGTTGAGGCAAGACCTTACTCAAATATAGACAAAAATATGAGGAGCATGGATGAATTGGAATCTGCCTTTTTCACAGAGTCGAGGATTCTAAAACTAGAGTGAATGGGCTTTGTGTGAGAGGGGGGAGAGATTTAAGAGGGACATCGGGGAGCTTTTCCACTCTGGGGGTTGCCCAGATGTTGCCCACATCTGGAATGACGTGCCACAGGAGGTTACAGTAGTGGACAAAATTATGACTTTCAACAAATATATGGACACATTTCTGGAAAGGAAGGGTTCAGAGGCATAATGGCCAAATACAGGTAAATGGGACTAGACAGTAGCCAATAGGCCCGGACTAGCCCAGAAAGACAACTTGGGCAACATGGGCAATTGTCCATTCTCTATACAATATGACTCTATGGAACATAGACACCAGGCCTACGATTGTAGATAATCCATTGTTTTCCATGCTCTCCTGATGGGCTGGTTGGATTATCTAGTGCATTGTCAAGTGAACAACAAGCTTATTACTTGGAGACCTGTGACACGTATTAGAGAGAGCTCTAGGGGCTAGTGGAATCAAGGGACATGGGGAGAAGGCAGGCACGGGTTACTGATTGTGGATGATCAGCCATGATCACAATGAATGGCGGTGCTGGCTCGAAGGGCCAAATGGCCTCCTCCTGCACCTATTTTCTATGTTTTCTATGTTTTCTTCCAGGCGTGGCAGTGGCGAAGTTAGTATGATAGTAGATGTCCCTAAATGGTTCAACTATGTATATTTGGGGTGGAAATAAGAAATGGACAATTGTTTATTTCAAAAATAGTTTATTTTGCAAAAAAAATGTGGAAAACCAAAACCGTGCAAAAATATTAATACATTTCTGGTGTCATTATATTTAATATTGCTCGTGTTACACACAGCAGTGTTAGCAATTCCCTTTTTTAAACAGGTAGCATGTGGAGCTCTGGAGCGATACAATTTCCCTTGTTGGTGGGTGTCCCCACCAGAGAGCCCCTCAAAGTCCAGCAACCATGTCCTCTCCCACTTCAAGTCGGCTGCACCGAACTTCAGTGTGGAATTTACAAGGATGAGAGGGGATCTTATAGAAACATATAAAATTCTTAGAGGATTGGACAGGGTAGATGCAGGAAAATGTTCCCGATGTTGGGGGGAGTCCAGAACCAGTCGTCCAGAACCAGAGTCCAGAACTATGCGTCACAGTTTAAGAATAAGGGGTAGGCCATTTAGGACTGAGATGAGGAAAAACTTTTTCACCCAGAGAGGCCAATTCACTGGATGTTTTCAAGTGTTAGTTAGATTTAGTTCTTGGGGCTAATGGAATCAAGGAATACGGGGAGAAAGCAGGAACGAGGTATTGATTTTGGATGATCAGCCATGATCATATTGAATGGATCGAAGAGCCAAATGGCCTACTCCTGCACCTATTTTCTGTTTCGATGTCTCTCAGCACGTACTCCTGCAGTCTGGAATGTGCCAGTTGGCAACTGAAGAAGGGTCTCGACCTGAAACGTCACCCATTCCTTCTCTCCAGAGATGCTGCCTGACCCTCCACTGACTCTATCCACGTCTCACGCTACCTCAGCAAGGCCGCAAACATAATCAAGGACCCCGGTCTCACCACGGTCACTCCATCTTCTCCCATCAGGCAAGAGGTACAGAAGTTTGAAAACGCATATCTCCAGATTCAGTGACAATACCTTCCCAGCTTTTATCAGGCAACTGAACCATCCTCCCATCATCCCGAGTGCGGTCCTGACCTCCAATCTACCCATTGGAGACCTTTGAACTACCTGTAATCGGACTTCAATGACAGGAAGGGCATGGAAGATCAGTCAGGTCAGTTGCCAAAGAGCATGGCCTCACTCTTCACGCAATTTACTTTTAGTTTAGCTTAGAGATACAGCGCGGAAACGGGCCCTTCGGCCCACCGGGCCACAGCGATCCCCGCACATTAACACTCTTGTACCCACTAGGGACATTGTTTACATTTGCCAAGCCAATTAACCTACAAACCTGTACGTCTTTGGAGTGTCGGAGGAAACCGAAGATCTCGGAGAAAACCCACGCAGGTCACGGGGAGAACGCACAAACTCCGTACAGACAGCACCCGTAGTCGGGATGGAACCTGGATCTCCGGCGCTGCAATCGCTGTAAGGCGGCAACTCTACCGCTGCGCCACCGTGACTGCCGTCCTCTGTCTCACTGATCCACCTCAAACTGGTCGGAGATACTGATCAATCTGTGACCGACCGTAGATCTGAGTAGAAGACGGCGACATTGTCCATGTACAGGGTGGTTTTGTTCTGAGTGCTCCCACTGCCTGGCAATGTCACCCCTCTTAAGCTCTCATCCTTCCTGTGTAGTGTGACTGGGTAGTGTGTGGGTAGTGTGTGGGTAGTGTGTGGGTAGTGTGACTGGGCAGTGTGTGACTGGGTAGTGCGTGGGTAGTGTGTGACTGGGTAGTGTGTGTGTAGTGTGTGGGTAGTGTGTGACTGGGTAGTGTGTGGGTAGTGTGTGGGTAGTGTG
Organism: Rhinoraja longicauda; assembly: GCF_053455715.1. NCBI lineage: Eukaryota > Metazoa > Chordata > Chondrichthyes > Rajiformes > Arhynchobatidae > Rhinoraja > Rhinoraja longicauda. Next base: position 71,898,799 of record NC_135960.1, on the reverse strand, counting down.
TGGGTAGTGTGTGGGTAGTGTGTGGGTAGTGTGTGGGTAGTGTGTGGGTAGTGTGTGGGTAGTGTGTGGGTAGTGTGTGGGTAGTGTGTGGGTAGTGTGTGGGTAGTGTGTGGGTAGTGTGACTGGGCAGTGTGTGACTGGGTAGTGCGTGGGTAGTGTGTGACTGGGTAGTGTGTGGGTAGTGTGTGGGTAGTGTGTGTGTAGTGTGACTGGGTAGTGTGTGGGTAGTGTGACTGGGTAGTGTGTGGGTAGTGTGTGGGTAGTGTGTGTGTAGTGTGACTGGGTAGTGTGTGGGTAGTGTGACTGGGTAGTGTGTGGGTAGTGTGTGGGTAGTGTGTGGGTAGTGTGACTGGGTAGTGTGTGACTGTGTAGTGTGTGGGTAGTGTGTGACTGGGTAGTGTGACTGGGTAGGCGTGACTGGGTACCACAAAAACTAAAAACTTGCCAATGTACCTCGGTTCACGTGACAATAATAAACTATACTAAACTAATAGTACTCCCCTCTGAGAAGTGTAATTCAGATTTCATTGGACACACGTCACCAATGCGACCATTGAAATGGAGGGGAGGGGGTGGGGGTGGGGGGGGGGGCTAGGAAATGCATCATCGATCTGGCAGGATATGCAACTTCCTATTAGGATTATCATTCCCACCACTTTTCATGGAAATCGAGTTATCAATGAGGCGATTACCAAAATAAAATCAAGTGAGTAGCATTTTATTTGTGTTTCAGAAATACTTCAACATGACAAATTCATATTTTCGGGCAACAATCTAGAAGTCCCTCATGCGCCTGAAGGACCCGATGGTGGAGTTGTAGCCGCCCCAGTCATTGTATTTCCTGTACTCTCCGGGTCTCATGAAGTACTGTCGGCCTCTGTAGTTGGGCTGTTCATACAAGGTCCAGTAACCATCCATCACGTGACAGGAGTGGATGTCACGGTTACGGAAACGATCGTAGACGGAGGGACAGTCGTCCATGAATTCCATCATCTGCCCTCCAAAGTCAGGCCTCTCGAAAATCTTCATCCTGTAGTTGCCCCCTCGGTACTGGAATGGAAAGGCAACAAATCAAAGCATTCGGCAAAAAGTATTTTTATTTATGCTCGTGATTGTATCTATCTCCCGTTAGGTTATTACAGTTGCAGGTGAGATCTAAGCCCAAGAGCATTCAATAAGTGGACAATCCAGAATGATAATACATCAATGGAGATAGAAGCTAAGTTGCATTTGACAGTGGATTATTATTCATTCATTAAACGCAAAACCTCTAAGATAAAATTGAAAGTAATTTGGAAATGTTGTAAACTGTAATTGTTTTCTCGAAGGTGCGTAGATTATCAGTAAGATTACAACTAGAACACTATTAATGGTTCTCAGGTTGTATTGTCCAGATATTTGAAATGCTTTGGCGAGCTTTCAGAAGGAAGTGGAAGCTTTCATTGCCGAACCTGGGTATGGAGAAAGGCATCCCAAACCGAATATAGAAAGAGATGACTTCTTCGAGCTTTAAAGGATCAATCATTACAGATCCTCTCATGTTTCGACCGGGAGCAATCTCAATGCAACCAGTTCACATCGGTGATGGAGCAGGTAATATATTTAAAGGAAACATAGGCCAACCAAGGGAAACTAGGGTGTTTAATTCAACCTTCAGGATATTGGTGTCAACCAAATTTCCAGCAAGTGGAAGAAGCTTTGTTGCCCAGCCACTGTCTGCAGATCCATCCCAGTTCTCTCAACAACACTGAGTTGTATCCTGATGTTTTCGAGAGAGTGATAGATATAGATCTTAGGGCCAAGGGATAGGGGGAGAAAGCAGGAACGGGAAAAACTGGAGCGACTAGGATTGTATACACTGGAATTTAGAAGGAATTTGAGAGGAGATCTTATCGAAACGTATAAGAATATTAAGGGGTTGGGCACGCTAGAGGCAGGAAACATGTACCCAATGTTGGGGGAGTCCAGAACAAGGGGCCACAGTTTAAGAATAAGGGGTAGGCCATTTAGAACTGAGATGAGGAAAAACTTTTTCAGTCAGACAGTTGTGAATCTGTGGAATTCTTTGCCTCAGAAGGCAGTGGAGGCCAATTCTCTGAATGCATTCAAGAGAGAGCTAGATAGAGCTCTTAAGGATAGCGGAGTCAGGGGGTATGGGGAGAAGGCAGGAACGGGGAACTGATTGAGAATGATCAGCCATGATCACATTGAATGGCGGTGCTGGCTCGAAGGGCCGAATGGCCTCCTCCTGCACCTATTGTCTATTGTCTATTGTCTATTATCAGTCATGGTCACATTGAATGGCAGTGTTGGCTCGAAGGGCCGAATGGCCTACTCCGGCACCTATTTTCTATGTTTCTATGCTGTGTTGTGCATTGTAACACTCCTCAACACACCTATACACATCAATGTAGAGGGGCTGCACATAAATCAGGCATCCATTACCTGGGAAGGACCTGTATTCCAATATTATCTTGGGAATCGGGGGGAATCTGCTATTTAGATTCAATATATTTAGTGAATAGAAGCTTTGATTTAGTTCCAAGCAGAATGTGCACAAGGGTTAGATGGCATAATAATTTCAAATAATTTCAACACTTGCTAATTCTAAAAGCCCATCCAAAATAGGATTTGTAGGACAATATTTGCAGCTCTGCATGTCCATGACAAGAGTACAAACCCACCCAGTACTGTCCATGCCAAGGTAAATGCCAGTTAAATCTGCCCCAAATGTGAAAACTCCACATGAATGCAATAAACACTTGTGCAACGTTTAAAGAGAAGTGTGTAGGAGGGAACTGGTTTAAACTGAAGATAGACCCAAAAAGCTGGAGTAACTCAGCGGGTCAGGCAGCATCTCTGGAGAGAAGGAATGGGTGACGTTTCGGGTCGAGACCCTTCTTCAGAAGAGAACTCCAGCTAAGAAGCGAGAAGTGTTTTAGTGAAGCCTGCTGTTTCATGCTTCATTTCAAACTTACACCAAAATTTGAAATAGCATAAAGCAGGAAGATTAAAGTCACGAACGACAGAAAAAAGGAAGAACAATAAAAACCTTAACTTTGATATAAAAAATAGTTTAGTGATGGAGATTAATCTCCAAGAAAGAACATTGTTAACAGGTCCCAACACAACGGAGTTACAGTACATTAAAGTTTATGTGTCTTCCACTCACCTGAGGGTAACTGCGACAGGACCTGATGTTGTCGTTGAATCCCATCCAGCGCTGGTAGTCAGGATACTCCCCCCTGTTCAGGACATACTGGTACCCCATGTAGTTGGGTCTCTCGTACGCCACCCACCAGTCACTGTCCACACGGATGGAGTTACAGCGGCTGAAGTAAGGAGACAGATCAGCACAGTCAGTGCTGCACTCATAGTGCCGGCCCTGGAAGTTCCTGTCCTCGTAGAAGATGATCTGTGGGGAAATTAAACAGGTGAGTTATTATTTTTCATCTGGTTGAAACATTATTGGCAAATCCTGAACACATGGGGAGCTGCCTTGCCTTTCCCATTTTGAGCTTCAGTCTGGAGATCCACCTGTATACAACACTGCCTCATGCAGCAGGGTATTTATATGCTGAACCAAAATGCCACTGTTGGAAATACCTTTGTTATTCTAATGGTTTCAGTAGTATATATCAGCTAAAAGACAAAGTTAACATAAAACCTTCTAGCACGGCAGACAAAGGCCCCTGATTCAGGTTTATAGATGACCTCAGATCCTTTTTCATTCTGCTTTGACTCTTTTTAAATGTTCTGGGCCAAATTGGTGAGACCACACCTGGAGCATAGCTTACAGTTTTGGTCTCCTAATCTGAGGAAAGACATTCTTGCCATAAAGGGAGTACAGAGAAGGTTCACCAGATTGATTCCTGGGATGGCAGGACTTTCATATGAAGAAAGATTGGATAGACTCGGTTGTACTCGCTGGAATTTAGAAGATTGAGGGTAGATCTTATAGAAACTTACAAAATTCTTAAGGGGTTGGACAGGCTAGATGCAGGAAGATTGTTCCCGATGTTGGGGAAGTCCAGAACAAGGGGTCAAAGTTTAAGTATGGTTTAAGGATAGTTTAAGGATGGCTGCAGAGGGTATGAGGCGTGAATTGTCAAGGGTATGTGGTGTGAATTGTCCAAGATAGACTGGCAATTGATGCTGAAAGGGTTGACGGTGGACATGCAATGGAAGGCATTTAAAGGTCGCATGGATGAACTGCAACAAGTGTTCATCCCATTTTGGCAAAAGAACAAACCAGGAAAGGTAGTGCATCCGTGGCTAACAAGGGAAATCAAGGATAGTATTAAAACAAAAGATGCAGCATACAGATTAGCCAGAAAAAGTAGCATACCAGAGGACTGGGAGAAATTCAGAGACCAGCAGAGGAGGAGAAAGGGCTTAATTAGGAAAGGGAAAATAGATTATGAGGGAAAACTGGCAAGGAACATAAAAACTGACTGCAAAAGCTTTTATAGATATGTCAAGAGAAAAAGATTAGTTAAGACAAATGTAGGTCCCTTGCAGTCGGAAACAAGTGAATTGATCATAGGGAACAAGGAGATGGCAGACCAATTGAACATATACTTTGGTTCTGTCTTCACTAAGGAAGACATAAACCGTCTGCCGGAAATAGCGGGGGACCGGGGGTCTAATGAGATGGAGGAACTGAGGGAAATCCAGGTTAGTCGGGAAGTGGTGTTAGGTAAATTAAATGGATTAAAGGCAGATAAATCCCTAGGGCCAGATAGGCTGCATCCCAGAGTGCTTAAGGAAGTAGCCACAGAAATAGTGGATGCATTAGTGATAATTTTTCAAAACTCCTTAGATTCTGGAGTAGTCCTGAGGACTGGAGGGTAGCTAATGTAACCCCACTTTTTAAAAAGGGAGGGAGAGAGAAAACGGGGAATTATAGACCAGTTAGCCTAACATCGGTAGTGGGGAAAATGCTAGAGTCAGTTATTAAAGATGGGAGAGCATCACATTTGGAAAGTGGTGAAATCATCGGACAAAGTCAGCATGGATTTACAAAAGGCAAATCATGTCTGACGAATCTTATAGAATTTTTCGAGGATGTAACTAGTAGAGTGGATAAGGGAGAACCAGTCGATGTGTTATATCTGGACTTTCAGAAGGCCTTCGACAAGGTCCCACATAGGAGATTGGTGTACAAACTTAAAGCACACGGTATTGAGGGTTCAGTGTTGAGGTGGATAGAAAATTGGTTGGTGGACAGGAAGCAAAGAGTAGGAATAAACGGGTCCTTTTCGGAATAGCAGGCAGTAACTAGTGGGGTACCGCAAGGCTCAGTGCTGGGACCCCAGTTATTTACAGTGTATATTAATGATTTGGACGAGGGAATTGAATGCAACATCTCTAAGTTTGCGGATGACACGAAGCTGGGTGGCAGTGTTAGCTGCGAGGAGGATGCTAGGAGGCTGCAGAGTGACTTGGATAGATTAGGCGAGTGGGCAAATGCATGGCAGATGCAATATAATGTGGATAAATGTGAGGTTATCCACTTTGGCGGCAAGAACAGGAAAGCAGAGTATTACCTGAATGGTGAACGTTTAGGAGAAGGGCGGTACGGTAGCGCAGCGGTAGAGTTGCTGCTTTACAGCGAATGCAGCGCCGGAGACTCAGGTTCAATCCTGACTACGGGTGCTGCACTGTAAGGAGTTTGTACGTTCTCCCCGTGACCTGCGTGGGTTTTCTCCGAGATCTTCGGTTTCCTCCCACACTCCAAAGACGTACAGGTATGTAGGTTAATTGACTGGGTAAATGTAAAAATTGTCCCTAGTGTGTGTAGGATAGTGTTAATGTACGGGGATCACTGGGCGGCACGGACTTGGAGGGCCGAAAAGGCCTGTTTCCGGCTGTATATATATGATATGATATGATATGATAAGGGGAGATGCAACGTGACCTGGGTGTCATGGTGCACCAGTCAATGAAAGCAAGCATGCAGGTGCAGCAGGCAGTGAAGAAAGCGAATGGTATGTTGGCATTCATAGCAAGAGGATTTGAGTTTAGGAGCAGGGAGGTTCTACTGCAGTTGTACAGGGCCTTGGTGAGACCGCACCTGGAGTATTGTGTGCAGTTTTGGGCTCCTAATCTGAGGAAAGATGTTCTTGCCTTAGAGGGAGTACAGAGAAGGTTCACTAGATTGATCCCTGGGATGGCGGGACTTTCATATGAAGAAAGACTGGATAGACTAGGCTTGTACTCGCTGGAATTTAGACGACTGAGGGGGGATCTTATAGAAACATATAAAATTCTTAAGGGGTTGGAGAGACTAGATGTGGGAAGACTGTTCCCGATGTTGGGGGAGTCCAGAACCAGGGGTCACAGCTTAAGGATAAGGGGGAAGTCTTTTAGGACCGAGATGAGAAAACATTTCTTCACTCAGAGAGTGGTGAGTCTGTGGAATTCTCTGCCACAGAAGGTAGTTGAGGCCAGTTCATTGGCTATATTTAAGAGGGAGTTAGATTTGGCCCTTTTTGCTAAAGGGATCAGGGGGTATGGAGAGAAGGCAGGTACAGGTTACTGAGCTGGATGATCAGCCATGATCATATTGAATGGCGGTGCAGGCTGGAAGGGCCGAATGGCCTACTCCTGCACCTATTTTCTATGTTTCTATGTTTCTAAGGATAAGGGGGAAGTCTTTTAGGACCGAGATGAGAAAGTATTTCTTCACAGAGAGAGTGGTGAATCTGTGGAATTCTCTGCCACAGAAGGTAGTTGAGGCCAGTTCATTGGCTATATTTAAGAGGGAGTTAGATGTGGCCCTTGTGGCTAAAGGGATCAGGGGGTATGGAGAGAAGGCAGGTACGGGATACTGAGTTGGATCAGCCATGATCAAATTGAATGGCCGTGCAGGCTCGAAGGGCCGAATGGCCTACTCCTGCACCTATTTTCTATGTTTCTATGTCTATGTTTCTATTATTAACACATTTTTACTGCTGATCCTTTTTACAGAAGATGAAATATGACTTTGTCCTGGATTTCAAAGACAGTGTCCGGGCCTTCAGTGTCCGGGCCTACAGTGTCTGGGCCTACAGTGTTCGGGCCTACAGTGTCCGGGCCTACAGTGTCCGGGCCTACAGTGTCCGGGCCTACAGTGTCCGGGCCTACAGTGTCTGGGCCTACAGTGTCCGGGCCTACAGTGTCCGGGCCTACAGTGTCGGGGCCTACATTGTCCGGGCCTACAGTGTCCGGGCCTACAGTATCCGGGCCTACAGTGTCCGGGCCTACAGTGTCTGGGCCTACAGTGTTCGGGCCTACTGCGCTGTCCGGGCCTAATATGGGACAAGGGTCCCATACGGGACAAACCAATTTATCCCAAAATACGGTATGTCCCATCTAATAAGGGACAGTTGGCAACCCTAGTTCTCAGGATTGTGGTGTGGCAGTTCCAGAGACAAAGTCCAGAGATCACAATGACAAATTTTGGACAATCTGCGAGTTCTCTAATTTATGTGGAATTGCGGTGCATTTATTGACCTGTCTTTTGGAGGTGTATGAATTATAATTGTTATAAGTCCATTCGGAAGAAGGCAACATGTTTAAGTAACTGCTACAGTAAACAACACATCAAAGGAAAATTGTGGATATAAGGAGCAGATGGATGTTTGTTATGGGAATACTCTCAGTGATCACTGTAATTGACACTCTTTAATAAAGTCTTGATTGTCTTACCCGATCTTTGTGTTGCCATAAGTCATAAGGTCATAAGGAATAGGAGTAGAATAAGGCCATTCGGCCCATCAAGTCTACTCCGCCATTCAATCATGGCTGATCTATCTCTTCCTCCTAACCCCTTTCTCCCGCCTTCTCCCCATAACTGCTGACACTTGTACTAATCAAGAATCTATCTATCTCTGCCTTAAAAATGTCCACTGACTTGACCTCCACAGCCTTCTGTGGCAATGAATTCCACAGATTCACCACCCTCTGACTACAGAAATTTCTCCCCATCTCTTTCCTAAAAGAACGTTCTTTAATCCTTTAATTGGAGTGAAATTGTGTGCGGTTTTGGACACCCAACTGTAAGACGGTTGTCATTAAGTTGGAAAGGGTGCAGAAAATTTTCACCGGGATGTTACTGGGCTTCAGTTACAGGAAGAAGTTGGATAGACTAGTACTTTATAAGAGTGAAAGAGGTTGAGGCAAGACCTTACTCAAATATAGACAAAAATATGAGGAGCATGGATGAATTGGAATCTGCCTTTTTCACAGTCGAGGATTCTAAAACTAGAGTGAATGGGCTTTGTGTGAGAGGGGGGAGAGATTTAAGAGAGATATCGGGGAGCTTTTCGACTCTGGGGGTTGCCCAGATGTTGCCCACATCTGGAATGACGTGCCACAGGAGGTTACAGTAGTGGACAAAATTATGACTTTCAACAAATATTTGGACACATTTCTGGAAAGGAAGGGTTCAGAGGCATAATGGCCAAATACAGGCAAATGGGATTAGACAGTAGCCAATAGGCCCGGACTAGCCCAGAAAGACAACTTGGGCAACATGGGCAATTTCCCATTCTCCTATACACTATGACTCTATGGAACATAGACACCAGGCCTACGATTGTAGATAATCCATTGTTTTCCATGCTCTCCTGATGGGCTGGTTGGATTATCTAGTGCATTGTCAAGTGAACAACAAGTTTATTACTTGGAGACCTGTGACACGTATTAGAGAGAGCTCTAGGGGCTAGTGGAATCAAGGGACATGGGGAGAAGGCAGGCACTGGTTACTGATTGTGGATGATCAGCCATGATCACAATGAATGGCGGTGCTGGCTCGAAGGGCCAAATGGCCTCCTCCTGCACCTATTTTCTATGTTTTCTATGTTTTCTTCCAGGCGTGGCAGTGGCTAAGTTAGTATGATAATAGATGTCCCTAAATGGTTCAACTATGCATATTTGGGGTGGAAATAAGAAATGGACAATTGTTTATTTCAAAAATAGTTTATTTTGCAAAAGAAATGTGGAAAACCAAAACCGTGCAAAAATGTTAATACATTTCTGGTGTCATTATATTTAATATTGCTCGTGTTACACACAGCAGTGTTAGCAATTCCCTTTTTTAAACATGTAGCAGGTGGAGCTCTGGAGCGATACAATTTCCCTTGTTGGTGGGTGTCCCCAGCAGTGAGCCCCTCAAAGTCCAGCAACAATGTCCTCTCCCACTTCAAGTCGGCTGCACCGAACTTCAGTGTGGAATTTACAAGGATGAGAGGGGATCTTATAGAAACATTTAAAATTCTTAGAGGATTGGACAGGGTAGATGCAGGAAAATGTTCCCGATGTTGGGGGGAGTCCAGAACCAGTCGTCCAGAACCAGAGTCCAGAACTATGCGTCACAGTTTAAGAATAAGGGGTAGGCCATTTAGGACTGAGATGAGGAAAAACTTTTTCACCCAGAGAGGCCAATTCACTGGATGTTTTCAAGAGTTAGTTAGATTTAGCTCTTGGGGTTTAGGGATATGGGGAGAAAGCAGGAACGAGGTATTGATTTTGGATGATCAGCCATGATCATATTGAATGGATCGAAGAGCCAAATGGCCTACTCCTGCACCTATTTTCTGTTTCGATGTCTCTCAGCACGTACTCCTGCAGTCTGGAATGTGCCAGTTGGCAACTGAAGAAGGGTCTCGACCTGAAACGTCACCCATTCCTTCTCTCCAGAGATGCTGCCTGACCCTCCACTGACTCTATCCACGTCTCACGCTACCTCAGCAAGGCCGCAAACATAATCAAGGACCCCGGTCTCACCACGGTCACTCCATCTTCTCCCATCAGGCAAGAGGTACAGAAGTTTGAAAACGTATATCTCCAGATTCAGTGACAATATCTTCCCAGCTTTCATCAGGCAACTGAACCATCCTCCCATCATCCCGAGTGCGGTCCTGACCTCCAATCTACCCATTGGAGACCTTTGAACTATCTGTAATCTGACTTCAATGACAGGAAGGGCATGGAAGATCAGTCAGGTCAGTTGCCAAAGAGCATGGCCTCACTCTTCACGCAATTTACTTTTAGTTTAGCTTAGAGATACAGCGCGGAAACGGGCCCTTCGGCCCACCGGGCCACAGCGATCCCCGCACATTAACACTCTTGTACCCACTAGGGACATTGTTTACATTTACCAAGCCAATTAACCTACAAACATGTACGTCTTTGGAGTGTCGGAGGAAACCGAAGATCTCGGAGAAAACCCACGTAGGTCACGGGGAGAAAGCACAATCTCCGTACAGACAGCACCCGTAGTCGGGATGGAACCCGGGTCTCCGGCGCTGCAATCGCTGTAAGGCGGCAACTCTACCGCTGCGCCACCGTGACTGCCGTCCTCTGTCTCACTGATCCACCTCAAACTGGTCGGAGATGCTGATCAATCTGTGACCGACCGTAGATCTGAGTAGAAGACGGCGACATTGTCCATGTACAGGGTGGTTTTGTTCTGAGTGCTCCCACTGCCTGGCAATGTCACCCCTCTTAAGCTCTCATCCTTCCTGTGTAGTGTGTGGGTAGTGTGTGGGTAGTGTGTGGGTTGTGTGTGGGTAGTGTGACTGGGCAGTGTGTGACTGGGTAGTGCGTGGGTAGTGTGTGACTGGGTAGTGTGTGTGTAGTGTGTGGGTAGTGTGTGACTGGGTAGTGTATGGGTAGTGTGTGGGTAGTGTGTGGGTAGTGTGTGGGTAGTGTGTGGGTAGTGTGTGGGTAGTGTGTGTGTAGTGTGACTGGGTAGTGTGTGGGTAGTGTGACTGGGTAGTGTGTGGGTAGTGTGTGGGTAGTGTGTGGGTAGTGTGACTGGGTAGTGAGTAGTGAGTGACTGGGTAGTGAGTAGTGAGTGACTGTGTAGTGTGTGGGTAGTGTGTGACTGGGTAGTGTGACTGGGTAGCGTGACTGGGTACCACAAAAACTAAAAACTTGCCAATGTACCTCGGTTCACGTGACAATAATAAACTATACTAAACTAATAGTACTCCCCTCTGAGAAGTGTAATTCAGATTTCATTGGACACCCGTGACCAATGCGACCATTGAAATGGAGGGGAGGGGGTGGGGGGGGCTAGGAAATGCATCATCGATCTGGCAGGATATGCAACTTCCTATTAGGATTATCATTCCCACCACTTTTCATGGAAATCGAGTTATCAATGAGGCGATTACCAAAATAAAATCAAGTGAGTAGCATTTTATTTGTGTTTCAGAAATACTTCAACGTGACAAATTCATATTTTCAGGCAACAATCTAGAAGTCCCTCATGCGCCTGAAGGACCCGATGGTGGAGTTGTAGCCGCCCCAGTCATTGTATTTCCTGTACTCTCCGGGTCTCATGAAGTACTGTCGGCCTCTGTAGTTGGGCTGTTCATAGAAGGTCCAGTAACCATCCATCACGTGACAGGAGTGGATGTCACGGTTACGGAAACGATCGTAGACGGAGGGACAGTCGTCCATGAATTCCATCATCTGCCCTCCAAAGTCAGGCCTCTCGTAAATCTTCATCCTGTAGTTGCCCCCTCGGTACTGGAATGGAAAGGCAACAAATCAAAGCATTCGGCAAAAAGTATTTTTATTTATGCTCGTGATTGTATCTATCTCCCGTTAGGTTATTACAGTTGCAGGTGAGATCTAAGCCCAAGAGCATTCAATAAGTGGACAATCCAGAATGATAATACATCAATGGAGATAGAAGCTAAGTTGCATTTGACAGTGGATTATTATTCATTCATTAAACGCAAAACCTCTAAGATAAAATTGAAAGTAATTTGGAAATGTTGTAAACTGTAATTGTTTTCTCGAAGGTGCGTAGATTATCAGTAAGATTACAACTAGAACACTATTAATGGTTCTCAGGTTGTATTGTCCAGATATTTGAAATGCTTTGGCGAGCTTTCAGAAGAAAGTGGAAGCTTTCATTGCCGAACCTGGGCATGGAGAAAGGCATCCCAAACCGAATATAGAAAGAGATGACTTCTTCGAGCTTTAAAGGATCAATCATTACAGATCCTCCCATGTTACGACCGGGAGCAATCTCAATGCAACCAGTTCACATCGGTGATGGAGCAGGTAATATATTTAAAGGAAACATAGGCCAACCAAGGGCAACTAGGGTGTTTAATTCAACCTTCAGGATATTGGTGTCAACCAAATTTCCAGCAAGTGGAAGAAGCTTTGTTGCCCAGCCACTGTCTGCAGATCCATCCCAGTTCTCTCAACAACACTGAGTTGGATCCTGATGTTTTCGAGAGAGTGATAGATATAGATCTTAGGGCCAAGGGATGGGGGGAGAAAGCAGGAACGGGAAAGACTGGAGCAACTAGGCTTGTATACACTGGAATTTAGAAGGAATTTGAGAGGAGATCTTATCGAAACGTATAAGATTATTAAGGGGTTGGACACGTTAGAGGCAGGAAACATGTTCCCAATGTTGGGGGAGTCCAGAACAAGGGGCCACAGTTTAAGAATAAGGGGTAGGCCATTTAGAACTGAAATGAGGAAAAACTTTTTCAGTCAGAGAGTTGTGAATCTGTGGAATTCTCTGCCTCAGTAAGGCAGTGGAGGCCAATTCTCTGAATGCATTCAAGAGAGAGCTAGATAGAGCTCTTAATGATAGCGGAGTCAGGGGGTATGGGGAGAAGGCAGGAACGGGGTGCTGATTGAGAATGATCAGCCATGATCACATTGAATGGCGGTGCTGGCTCAAAGGGCCGAATAGCCTCCTCCTACACCTATTGTCTATTGTCTATTGTCTATTATCAGTCATGGTCACATTGAATGGGAGTGTTGGCTCGAAGGGCCAAATGGCCTACTCCTGCACCTATTTTCTATGTTTCTATGTTGTGTTGTGCATTGTAACACTCCTCAACACACCTATACACATCAATGTAGAGGGGCTGCACATAAATCAGGCATCCATTACCTGGGAAGGACCTGTATTCCAATATTATCTTGGGAATCGGGGGGAATCTGCTATTTAGATTCAGTCTATTTAGTGAATAGAAACTTTGATTTAGTTCCAAGCAGAATGTGCACAAGGGTTAGATGGCATAATAATTTCAAATAATTTCAACACTTGCTAATTCTAAAAGCCCATCCAAAATAGGATTTGTAGGACAATATTTGCAGCTCTGCATGTCCATGACAAGAGTACAAACCCACCCAGTACTGTCCATGCCAAGGGAAATGCCAGTTAAATCTGCCCCAAATGTGAAAACTCCACATGAATGCAATAAACACTTGTGCAACGTTTAAAGAGAAGTGTGTAGGAGGGAACTGGTTTAAACCGAAGATAGACCCAAAAAGCTGGAGTAACTCAGGAGGTCAGGCAGCATCTCTGGAGAGAAGGAATGGGTGACGTTTCGGGTCGAGACCCTTCTTCAGAAGAGAACCCCAGCTAAGAAGCGAGAAGTGTTTTAGTGAAGCCTGCTGTTTCATGCTTCATTTCAAACTTACACCAAAATTTGAAATAGCATAAAGCAGGAAGATTAAAGTCACGAACGACAGAAAAAAGGAAGAACAATAAAAACCTTAACTTTGATATAAAAAATAGTTTAGTGATGGAGATTAATCTCCAAGAAAGAACATTGTTAACAGGTCCCAACACAACGGAGTTACAGTACATTAAAGTTTATGTGTCTTCCACTCACCTGAGGGTAGGTGCGGCAGGACCTGATGTTGTCGTTGAATCCCATCCAGCGCTGGTAGTCAGGATACTCCCCCCTGTTCAGGACATACTGGTACCCCATGTAGTTGGGTCTCTCGTACGCCACCCACCAGTCACTGTCCACACGGATGGAGTTACAGCGGCTGAAGTAAGGAGACAGATCAGCACAGTCAGTGCTGCACTCATAGTGCCGGCCCTGGAAGTTCCTGTCCTCGTAGAAGATGATCTGTGGGGAAATTAAACAGGTGAGTTATTATTTTTCATCTGGTTGAAACATTATTGGCAAATCCTGAACACATGGGGAGCTGCCTTGCCTTTCCCATTTTGAGCTTCAGTCTGGAGATCCACCTGTATACAACACTGCCTCATGCAGCAGGGTATTTATATGCTGAACCAAAATGCCACTGTTGGAAATACCTTTGTTATTCTAATGGTTTCAGTAGTATATATCAGCAAAAAGACAAAGTTAACATAAAACCTTCTAGCACGGCAGACAAAGGCCCCTGATTTCAGGTTTTTAGATGACCTCAGATCCTTTTTCATTCTGCTTTGACTCTGTTTAAATGTTCTGGGCCAAATTGGTGAGACCACACCTGGAGCATAGCTTACAGTTTTGGTCTCCTAATCTGAGGAAAGACATTCTTGCCATAAAGGGAGTACAGAGAAGGTTCACCAGATTGATTCCTGGGATGGCAGGACTTTCATATGAAGAAAGATTGGATAGACTCGGCTTGTACTCGCTGGAATTTAGAAGATTGAGGGTGGATCTTATAGAAACTTACAAATTTCTTAAGGGGTTGGACAGGCTAGATGCAGGAAGATTGTTCCCGATGTTGGGGAAGTCCAGAACAAGGGGTCACAGTTTAAGTATGGTTTAAGGATAGTTTAAGGATGGCTGCAGAGGGTATGAGGCGTGAATTGTCAAGGGTATGTGGCGTGAATTGTCCAAGATAGACTGGCAATTGATGCTGAAAGGGTTGACGGTGGACATGCAATGGAAGGCATTTAAAGGTCGCATGGATGAACTACAACAAGTGTTCATCCCATTTTGGCAAAAGAACAAACCAGGAAAGGTAGTGCATCCGTGGCTAACAAGGGAAATCAAGGATAGTATTAAAACAAAAGATGCAGCATACAGATTAGCCAGAAAAAGTAGCATACCAGAGGACTGGGAGAAATTCAGAGACCAGCAGAGGAGGAGAAAGGGCTTAATTAGGAAAGGGAAAATAGATTATGAGGGAAAACTGGCAAGGAACATAAAAACTGACTGCAAAAGCTTTTATAGATATGTCAAGAGAAAAAGATTAGTTAAGACAAATGTAGGTCCCTTGCAGTCGGAAACAAGTGAATTGATCATAGGGAACAAGGAGATGGCAGACCAATTGAACATATACTTTGGTTCTGTCTTCACTAAGGAAGACATAAACCGTCTGCCGGAAATAGCGGGGGACCGGGGGTCTAATGAGATGGAGGAACTGAGGGAAATCCAGGTTAGTCGGGAAGTGGTGTTAGGTAAATTAAATGGATTAAAGGCAGATAAATCCCTAGGGCCAGATAGGCTGCATCCCAGAGTGCTTAAGGAAGTAGCCACAGAAATAGTGGATGCATTAGTGATAATTTTTCAAAACTCCTTAGATTCTGGAGTAGTTCTGAGGACTGGAGGGTAGCTAATGTAACCCCACTTTTTAAAAAGGGAGGGAGAGAGAAAACGGGGAATTATAGACCAGTTAGCCTAACATCGGTAGTGGGGAAAATGCTAGAGTCAGTTATTAAAGATGGGATAGCATCACATTTGGAAAGTGGTGAAATCATCGGACAAAGTCAGCATGGATTTACAAAAGGCAAATCATGTCTGACGAATCTTATAGAATTTTTCGAGGATGTAACTAGTAGAGTGGATAAGGGAGAACCAGTCGATGTGTTATATCTGGACTTTCAGAAGGCCTTCGACAAGGTCCCACATAGGAGATTGGTGTACAAACTTAAAGCACACGGTATTGAGGGTTCAGTGTTGAGGTGGATAGAAAATTGGTTGGTCGACAGGAAGCAAAGAGTAGGAATATACGGGTCCTTTTCGGAATGGCAGGCAGTGACTAGTGGGGTACCGCAAGGCTCAGTGCTGGGACCCCAGTTATTTACAGTGTATATTAATGATTTGGACGAGGGAATTGAATGCGCATCTCTAAGTTTGCGGATGACACGAAGCTGGGTGGCAGTGTTAGCTGCGAGGAGGATGCTAGGAGGCTGCAGAGTGACTTGGATAGATTAGGCGAGTGGGCAAATGCATGGCAGATGCAATATAATGTGGATAAATGTGAGGTTATCCACTTTGGCGGCAAGAACAGGAAAGCAGAGTATTACCTGAATGGTGAACGATTAGGAGAAGGGGAGATGCAACGTGACCTGGGTGTCATGGTGCACCAGTCAATGAAAGCAAGCATGCAGGTGCAGCAGGCAGTGAAGAAAGCGAATGGTATGTTGGCATTCATAGCAAGAGGATTTGAGTTTAGGAGCAGGGAGGTTCTACTGCAGTTGTACAGGGCCTTGGTGAGACCGCACCTGGAGTATTGTGTGCAGTTTTGTGCTCCTAATCTGAGGAAAGATGTTCTTGCCTTAGAGGGAGTACAGAGAAGGTTCACTAGATTGATCCCTGGGATGGCGGGACTTTCATATGAAGAAAGACTGGATAGACTAGGCTTGTACTCGCTGGAATTTAGACGACTGAGGGGGGATCTTATAGAAACATATAAAATTCTTAAGGGGTTTGAGAGACTAGATGTGGGAAGACTGTTCCCGATGTTGGGGGAGTCCAGAACCAGGGGTCACAGCTTAAGGATAAGGGGGAAGTCTTTTAGGACCGAGATGAGAAAACATTTCTTCACTCAGAGAGTGGTGAGTCTGTGGAATTCTCTGCCACAGAAGGTAGTTGAGGCCAGTTCATTGGCTATATTTAAGAGGGAGTTAGATTTGGCCCTTTTTGCTAAAGGGATCAGGGGGTATGGAGAGAAGGCAGGTACAGGTTACTGAGCTGGATGATCAGCCATGATCATATTGAATGGCGGTGCAGGCTGGAAGGGCCGAATGGCCTACTCCTGCACCTATTTTCTATGTTTCTATGTTTCTAAGGATAAGGGGGAAGTCTTTTAGGACCGAGATGAGAAAGTATTTCTTCACAGAGAGAGTGGTGAATCTGTGGAATTCTCTGCCACAGAAGGTAGTTGAGGCCAGTTCATTGGCTATATTTAAGAGGGAGTTAGATGTGGCCCTTGTGGCTAAAGGGATCAGGGGGTATGGAGAGAAGGCAGGTACGGGATACTGAGTTGGATCAGCCATGATCAAATTGAATGGCCGTGCAGGCTCGAAGGGCCGAATGGCCTACTCCTGCACCTATTTTCTATGTTTCTATGTCTATGTTTCTATTATTAACACATTTTTATTGCTGATCCTTTTTACAGAAGATGAAATATGACTTTGTCCTGGATTTCAAAGACAGTGTCCGGGCCTTCAGTGTCCGGGCCTACAGTGTCTGGGCCTACAGTGTTCGGGCCTACAGTGTCCGGGCCTACAGTGTCCGGGCCTACAGTGTCCGGGCCTACAGTGTCCGGGCCTACAGTGTCTGGGCCTACAGTGTCCGGGCCTACAGTGTCCGGGCCTACAGTGTCGGGGCCTACATTGTCCGGGCCTACAGTGTCCGGGCCTACAGTGTCCGGGCCTACAGTGTCTGGGCCTACAGTGTTCGGGCCTACTGCGCTGTCCGGGCCTAATATGGGACAAGGGTCCCATACGGGACAAACCAATTTATCCCAAAATACGGTATGTCCCATCTAATAAGGGACAGTTGGCAACCCTAGTTCTCAGGATTGTGGTGTGGCAGTTCCAGAGACAAAGTCCAGAGATCACAATGACAAATTTTGGACAATCTGCGAGTTCTCTAATTTATGTGGAATTGCGGTGCATTTATTGACCTGTCTTTTGGAGGTGTATGAATTATAATTGTTATAAGTCCATTCGGAAGAAGGCAACATGTTTAAGTAACTGCTACAGTAAACAACACATCAAAGGAAAATTGTGGATATAAGGAGCAGATGGATGTTTGTTATGGGAATACTCTCAGTGATCACTGTAATTGACACTCTTTAATAAAGTCTTGATTGTCTTACCCGATCTTTGTGTTGCCATAAGTCATAAGGTCATAAGGAATAGGAGTAGAATAAGGCCATTCGGCCCATCAAGTCTACTCCGCCATTCAATCATGGCTGATCTATCTCTTCCTCCTAACCCCTTTCTCCCGCCTTCTCCCCATAACTGCTGACACTTGTACTAATCAAGAATCTATCTATCTCTGCCTTAAAAATGTCCACTGACTTGACCTCCACAGCCTTCTGTGGCAATGAATTCCACAGATTCACCACCCTCTGACTACAGAAATTTCTCCCCATCTCTTTCCTAAAAGAACGTTCTTTAATCCTTTAATTGGAGTGAAATTGTGTGCGGTTTTGGACACCCAACTGTAAGACGGTTGTCATTAAGTTGGAAAGGGTGCAGAAAATTTTCACCGGGATGTTACTGGGCTTCAGTTACAGGAAGAAGTTGGATAGACTAGTACTTTATAAGAGTGAAAGAGGTTGAGGCAAGACCTTACTCAAATATAGACAAAAATATGAGGAGCATGGATGAATTGGAATCTGCCTTTTTCACAGTCGAGGATTCTAAAACTAGAGTGAATGGGCTTTGTGTGAGAGGGGGGAGAGATTTAAGAGAGATATCGGGGAGCTTTTCGACTCTGGGGGTTGCCCAGATGTTGCCCACATCTGGAATGACGTGCCACAGGAGGTTACAGTAGTGGACAAAATTATGACTTTCAACAAATATTTGGACACATTTCTGGAAAGGAAGGGTTCAGAGGCATAATGGCCAAATACAGGCAAATGGGATTAGACAGTAGCCAATAGGCCCGGACTAGCCCAGAAAGACAACTTGGGCAACATGGGCAATTTCCCATTCTCCTATACACTATGACTCTATGGAACATAGACACCAGGCCTACGATTGTAGATAATCCATTGTTTTCCATGCTCTCCTGATGGGCTGGTTGGATTATCTAGTGCATTGTCAAGTGAACAACAAGCTTATTACTTGGAGACCTGTGACACGTATTAGAGAGAGCTCTAGGGGCTAGTGGAATCAAGGGACATGGGGAGAAGGCAGGCACTGGTTACTGATTGTGGATGATCAGCCATGATCACAATGAATGGCGGTGCTGGCTCGAAGGGCCAAATGGCCTCCTCCTGCACCTATTTTCTATGTTTTCTATGTTTTCTTCCAGGCGTGGCAGTGGCTAAGTTAGTATGATAATAGATGTCCCTAAATGGTTCAACTATGCATATTTGGGGTGGAAATAAGAAATGGACAATTGTTTATTTCAAAAATAGTTTATTTTGCAAAAGAAATGTGGAAAACCAAAACCGTGCAAAAATGTTAATACATTTCTGGTGTCATTATATTTAATATTGCTCGTGTTACACACAGCAGTGTTAGCAATTCCCTTTTTTAAACATGTAGCATGTGGAGCTCTGGAGCGATACAATTTCCCTTGTTGGTGGGTGTCCCCAGCAGTGAGCCCCTCAAAGTCCAGCAACAATGTCCTCTCCCACTTCAAGTCGGCTGCACCGAACTTCAGTGTGGAATTTACAAGGATGAGAGGGGATCTTATAGAAACATTTAAAATTCTTAGAGGATTGGACAGGGTAGATGCAGGAAAATGTTCCCGATGTTGGGGGGAGTCCAGAACCAGTCGTCCAGAACCAGAGTCCAGAACTATGCGTCACAGTTTAAGAATAAGGGGTAGGCCATTTAGGACTGAGATGAGGAAAAACTTTTTCACCCAGAGAGGCCAATTCACTGGATGTTTTCAAGAGTTAGTTAGATTTAGCTCTTGGGGTTTAGGGATATGGGGAGAAAGCAGGAACGAGGTATTGATTTTGGATGATCAGCCATGATCATATTGAATGGATCGAAGAGCCAAATGGCCTACTCCTGCACCTATTTTCTGTTTCGATGTCTCTCAGCACGTACTCCTGCAGTCTGGAATGTGCCAGTTGGCAACTGAAGAAGGGTCTCGACCTGAAACGTCACCCATTCCTTCTCTCCAGAGATGCTGCCTGACCCTCCACTGACTCTATCCACGTCTCACGCTACCTCAGCAAGGCCGCAAACATAATCAAGGACCCCGGTCTCACCACGGTCACTCCATCTTCTCCCATCAGGCAAGAGGTACAGAAGTTTGAAAACGTATATCTCCAGATTCAGTGACAATATCTTCCCAGCTTTCATCAGGCAACTGAACCATCCTCCCATCATCCCGAGTGCGGTCCTGACCTCCAATCTACCCATTGGAGACCTTTGAACTATCTGTAATCTGACTTCAATGACAGGAAGGGCATGGAAGATCAGTCAGGTCAGTTGCCAAAGAGCATGGCCTCACTCTTCACGCAATTTACTTTTAGTTTAGCTTAGAGATACAGCACGGAAACGGGCCCTTCGGCCCACCGGGCCACAGCGATCCCCGCACATTAACACTCTTGTACCCACTAGGGACATTGTTTACATTTACCAAGCCAATTAACCTACAAACCTGTACGTCTTTGGAGTGTCGGAGGAAACCGAAGATCTCGGAGAAAACCCACGTAGGTCACGGGGAGAACGCACAATCTCCGTACAGACAGCACCCGTAGTCGGGATGGAACCCGGGTCTCCGGCGCTGCAATCGCTGTAAGGCGGCAACTCTACCGCTGCGCCACCGTGACTGCCGTCCTCTGTCTCACTGATCCACCTCAAACTGGTCGGAGATGCTGATCAATCTGTGACCGACCGTAGATCTGAGTAGAAGACGGCGACATTGTCCATGTACAGGGTGGTTTTGTTCTGAGTGCTCCCACTGCCTGGCAATGTCACCCCTCTTAAGCTCTCATCCTTCCTGTGTAGTGTGACTGGGTAGTGTGTGGGTAGTGTGTGGGTAGTGTGTGGGTAGTGTGTGGGTAGTGTGACTGGGCAGTGTGTGACTGGGTAGTGCATGGGTAGTGTGTGGGTAGTGTGTGACTGGGTAGTGTGTGACTGGGTAGTGTGTGGGTAGTGTGTGGGTAGTGTGTGGGTAGTGTGTGGGTAGTGTGTGGGTAGTGTGTGGGTAGTGTGTGGGTAGTGTGTGGGTAGTGTGTGGGTAGTGTGTGGGTAGTGTGTGGGTAGTGTGTGGGTAGTGTGACTGGGCAGTGTGTGACTGGGTAGTGCGTGGGTAGTGTGTGACTGGGTAGTGTGTGGGTAGTGTGTGGGTAGTGTGTGGGTAGTGTGTGTGTAGTGTGACTGGGTAGTGTGTGGGTAGTGTGACTGGGTAGTGTGTGGGTAGTGTGTGGGTAGTGTGTGGGTAGTGTGTGGGTAGTGTGACTGGGTAGTGTGTGGGTAGTGTGTGACTGGGTAGTGTGTGGGTAGTGTGTGACTGGGTAGTGTGTGACTGGGTAGTTGTGACTGGGTAGTGTGTGGGTAGTGACTGTGTAGAGTGTGGGTAGTGAGTGTGACTGTGTAGTGTGTGGGTAGTGTGTGGGTAGTGTGTGACTGGGTAGTTGTGACTGGGTAGTGTGTGGGTAGTGACTGTGTAGAGTGTGGGTAGTGAGTGTGACTGTGTAGTGTGTGGGTAGTGTGTGACTGGGTAGTGTGTGACTGGGTATTGTGACTGGGTAGCACACAAACTAAAATCTTGCCAATGTACCTCGGTTCACGTGACAATAATAAACTATACTAAACTAATAGTACTCCCCTCTGAGAAGTGTAATTCAGATTTCATTGGACACCCGTGACCAATGCGACCATTGAAATGGAGGGGAGGGGATGGAGGGGGGCTAGGAAATGCATCATCGATCTGGCAGGATATGCAACTTCCTATTAGGATTATCATTCCCACCACTTTTCATGGAAATCGAGTTATCAATGAGGCGATTACCAAAATAAAATCAAGTGAGTAGCATTTTATTTGTGTTTCAGAAATACTTCAACATGACAAATTCATATTTTCGGGCAACAATCTAGAAGTCCCTCATGCGCCTGAAGGACCCGATGGTGGAGTTGTAGCCGCCCCAGTCATTGTATTTCCTGTACTCTCCGGGTCTCATGAAGTACTGTCGGCCTCTGTAGTTGGGCTGTTCATACAAGGTCCAGTAACCATCCATCACGTGACAGGAGTGGATGTCACGGTTACGGAAACGATCGTAGACGGAGGGACAGTCGTCCATGAATTCCATCATCTGCCCTCCAAAGTCAGGCCTCTCGTAAATCTTCATCTTGTAGTTGCTCCCTCGGTACTGGAATGGAAAGGCAACAAATCAAAGCATTCGGCAAAAAGGATTTTTATTTATGCTCGTGATTGTATCTATCTCCCGTTAGGTTATTACAGTTGCAGGTGAGATCTAAGCCCAGGAGCATTCAATAAGTGGACAATCCAGAATAATGATACATCAATGGAGATAGAAGCTAAGTTGCATTTGACAGTGGATTATTATTCATTCATTAAACGCAAAACCTCTAAGATAAAATTGAAAGGAATTTGGAAATGTTGTAAACCGTTATTGTTTTCTCGAAGGTGCATAGATTATCAGTAAGATTACAACTAGAACACTATTAATGGTTCTCAGGTTGTATTGTCCAGATATTTGAAATGCTTTGGCGAGCTTTCAGAAGGAAGTGGAAGCTTTCATTGCCGAACCTGGGAATGGCGAAAGCCATCCCAAACCGAATATAGAAAGAGATGACTTCTTCGAGCTTTAAAGGATCAATCATTACAGATCCTCTCATGTTTCGACCGGGAGCAATCTCAATGCAACCAGTTCACATCGGTGATGGAGCAGGTAATATATTTAAAGGAAACATAGGCCAACCAAGGGCAACTAGGGTGTTTAATTCAACCTTCAGGATATTGGTGTCAACCAAATTTCCAGCAAGTGGAAGAAGCTTTGTTGCCCAGCCACTGTCTGCAGATCCATCCCAGTTCTCTCAACAACACTGAGTTGTATCCTGATGTTTTCGAGAGAGTGATAGATATAGATCTTAGGGCCAAGGGATAGGGGGAGAAAGCAGGAACGGGAAAGACTGGAGCGACTAGGCTTGTATACACTGGAATTTAGAAGGAATTTGAGAGGAGATCTTATCGAAACGTATAAGATTATTAAGGGGTTGGGCACGCTAGAGGCAGGAAACATGTTCCCAATGTTGGGGGAGGCCAGAACAAGGGGCCACAGTTTAAGAATAAAGGGTAGGCCATTTAGAACTGAGATGAGGAAAAACTTTTTCAGTCAGAGAGTTGTGAATCTGGAATTCTTTGCCTCAGAAGGCAGTGGAGGCCAATTCTCTGAATGCATTCAAGAGAGAGCTAGATAGAGCTCTTAAGGATAGCGGAGTCAGGGGGTATGGGGAGAAGGCAGGAACGGGGAACTGATTGAGAATGATCAGCCATGATCACATTGAATGGCGGTGCTGGCTCGAAGGGCCGAATGGCCTCCTCCTGCACCTATTGTCTATTGTCTATTGTCTATTATCAGTCATGGTCACATTGAATGGCAGTGTTGGCTCGAAGGGCCGAATGGCCTACTCCGGCACCTATTTTCTATGTTTCTATGTTGTGTTGTGCATTGTAACACTCCTCAACACACCTATACACATCAATGTAGAGGGGCTGCACATAAATCAGGCATCCATTACCTGGGAAGGACCTGTATTCCAATATTATCTTGGGAATCGGGGGGAATCTGCTATTTAGATTCAATATATTTAGTGAATAGAAGCTTTGATTTAGTTCCAAGCAGAATGGCACAAGGGTTAGATGACATAATAATTTCAAATAATTTCAACACTTGCTAATTCTAAAAGCCCTTCCAAAATAGTATTTGTAGGACAATATTTGCAGCTCTGCATGTCCATGACAAGAGTACAAACCCACCCAGTACTGTCCATGCCAAGGGAAATGCCAGTTAAATCTGCCCCAAATGTGAAAACTCCACATGAATGCAATAAACACTTGTGCAACGTTTAAAGAGAAGTGTGTAGGAGGGAACTGGTTTAAACCGAAGATAGACCCAAAAAGCTGGAGTAACTCAGGAGGTCAGGCAGCATCTCTGGAGAGAAGGAATGGGTGACGTTTCGGGTCGAGACCCTTCTTCAGAAGAGAACCCCAGCTAAGAAGCGAGAAGTGTTTTAGTGAAGCCTGCTGTTTCATGCTTCATTTCAAACTTACACCAAAATTTGAAATAGCATAAAGCAGGAAGATTAAAGTCACGAACGACAGAAAAAAGGAAGAACAATAAAAACCTTAACTTTGATATAAAAAATAGTTTAGTGATGGAGATTAATCTCCAAGAAAGAACATTGTTAACAGGTCCCAACACAACGGAGTTACAGTACATTAAAGTTTATGTGTCTTCCACTCACCTGAGGGTAGGTGCGGCAGGACCTGATGTTGTCGTTGAATCCCATCCAGCGCTGGTAGTCAGGATACTCCCCCCTGTTCAGGACATACTGGTACCCCATGTAGTTGGGTCTCTCGTACGCCACCCACCAGTCACTGTCCACACGGATGGAGTTACAGCGGCTGAAGTAAGGAGACAGATCAGCACAGTCAGTGCTGCACTCATAGTGCCGGCCCTGGAAGTTCCTGTCCTCGTAGAAGATGATCTGTGGGGAAATTAAACAGGTGAGTTATTATTTTTCATCTGGTTGAAACATTATTGGCAAATCCTGAACACATGGGGAGCTGCCTTGCCTTTCCCATTTTGAGCTTCAGTCTGGAGATCCACCTGTATACAACACTGCCTCATGCAGCAGGGTATTTATATGCTGAACCAAAATGCCACTGTTGGAAATACCTTTGTTATTCTAATGGTTTCAGTAGTATATATCAGCAAAAAGACAAAGTTAACATAAAACCTTCTAGCACGGCAGACAAAGGCCCCTGATTTCAGGTTTTTAGATGACCTCAGATCCTTTTTCATTCTGCTTTGACTCTGTTTAAATGTTCTGGGCCAAATTGGTGAGACCACACCTGGAGCATAGCTTACAGTTTTGGTCTCCTAATCTGAGGAAAGACATTCTTGCCATAAAGGGAGTACAGAGAAGGTTCACCAGATTGATTCCTGGGATGGCAGGACTTTCATATGAAGAAAGATTGGATAGACTCGGCTTGTACTCGCTGGAATTTAGAAGATTGAGGGTGGATCTTATAGAAACTTACAAATTTCTTAAGGGGTTGGACAGGCTAGATGCAGGAAGATTGTTCCCGATGTTGGGGAAGTCCAGAACAAGGGGTCACAGTTTAAGTATGGTTTAAGGATAGTTTAAGGATGGCTGCAGAGGGTATGAGGCGTGAATTGTCAAGGGTATGTGGCGTGAATTGTCCAAGATAGACTGGCAATTGATGCTGAAAGGGTTGACGGTGGACATGCAATGGAAGGCATTTAAAGGTCGCATGGATGAACTACAACAAGTGTTCATCCCATTTTGGCAAAAGAACAAACCAGGAAAGGTAGTGCATCCGTGGCTAACAAGGGAAATCAAGGATAGTATTAAAACAAAAGATGCAGCATACAGATTAGCCAGAAAAAGTAGCATACCAGAGGACTGGGAGAAATTCAGAGACCAGCAGAGGAGGAGAAAGGGCTTAATTAGGAAAGGGAAAATAGATTATGAGGGAAAACTGGCAAGGAACATAAAAACTGACTGCAAAAGCTTTTATAGATATGTCAAGAGAAAAAGATTAGTTAAGACAAATGTAGGTCCCTTGCAGTCGGAAACAAGTGAATTGATCATAGGGAACAAGGAGATGGCAGACCAATTGAACATATACTTTGGTTCTGTCTTCACTAAGGAAGACATAAACCGTCTGCCGGAAATAGCGGGGGACCGGGGGTCTAATGAGATGGAGGAACTGAGGGAAATCCAGGTTAGTCGGGAAGTGGTGTTAGGTAAATTAAATGGATTAAAGGCAGATAAATCCCTAGGGCCAGATAGGCTGCATCCCAGAGTGCTTAAGGAAGTAGCCACAGAAATAGTGGATGCATTAGTGATAATTTTTCAAAACTCCTTAGATTCTGGAGTAGTTCTGAGGACTGGAGGGTAGCTAATGTAACCCCACTTTTTAAAAAGGGAGGGAGAGAGAAAACGGGGAATTATAGACCAGTTAGCCTAACATCGGTAGTGGGGAAAATGCTAGAGTCAGTTATTAAAGATGGGATAGCATCACATTTGGAAAGTGGTGAAATCATCGGACAAAGTCAGCATGGATTTACAAAAGGCAAATCATGTCTGACGAATCTTATAGAATTTTTCGAGGATGTAACTAGTAGAGTGGATAAGGGAGAACCAGTCGATGTGTTATATCTGGACTTTCAGAAGGCCTTCGACAAGGTCCCACATAGGAGATTGGTGTACAAACTTAAAGCACACGGTATTGAGGGTTCAGTGTTGAGGTGGATAGAAAATTGGTTGGTCGACAGGAAGCAAAGAGTAGGAATATACGGGTCCTTTTCGGAATGGCAGGCAGTGACTAGTGGGGTACCGCAAGGCTCAGTGCTGGGACCCCAGTTATTTACAGTGTATATTAATGATTTGGACGAGGGAATTGAATGCGCATCTCTAAGTTTGCGGATGACACGAAGCTGGGTGGCAGTGTTAGCTGCGAGGAGGATGCTAGGAGGCTGCAGAGTGACTTGGATAGATTAGGCGAGTGGGCAAATGCATGGCAGATGCAATATAATGTGGATAAATGTGAGGTTATCCACTTTGGCGGCAAGAACAGGAAAGCAGAGTATTACCTGAATGGTGAACGATTAGGAGAAGGGGAGATGCAACGTGACCTGGGTGTCATGGTGCACCAGTCAATGAAAGCAAGCATGCAGGTGCAGCAGGCAGTGAAGAAAGCGAATGGTATGTTGGCATTCATAGCAAGAGGATTTGAGTTTAGGAGCAGGGAGGTTCTACTGCAGTTGTACAGGGCCTTGGTGAGACCGCACCTGGAGTATTGTGTGCAGTTTTGTGCTCCTAATCTGAGGAAAGATGTTCTTGCCTTAGAGGGAGTACAGAGAAGGTTCACTAGATTGATCCCTGGGATGGCGGGACTTTCATATGAAGAAAGACTGGATAGACTAGGCTTGTACTCGCTGGAATTTAGACGACTGAGGGGGGATCTTATAGAAACATATAAAATTCTTAAGGGGTTTGAGAGACTAGATGTGGGAAGACTGTTCCCGATGTTGGGGGAGTCCAGAACCAGGGGTCACAGCTTAAGGATAAGGGGGAAGTCTTTTAGGACCGAGATGAGAAAACATTTCTTCACTCAGAGAGTGGTGAGTCTGTGGAATTATCTGCCACAGAAGGTAGTTGAGGCCAGTTCATTGGCTATATTTAAGAGGGAGTTAGATTTGGCCCTTTTTGCTAAAGGGATCAGGGGGTATGGAGAGAAGGCAGGTACAGGTTACTGAGCTGGATGATCAGCCATGATCATATTGAATGGCGGTGCAGGCTGGAAGGGCCGAATGGCCTACTCCTGCACCTATTTTCTATGTTTCTATGTTTCTAAGGATAAGGGGGAAGTCTTTTAGGACCGAGATGAGAAAGTATTTCTTCACAGAGAGAGTGGTGAATCTGTGGAATTCTCTGCCACAGAAGGTAGTTGAGGCCAGTTCATTGGCTATATTTAAGAGGGAGTTAGATGTGGCCCTTGTGGCTAAAGGGATCAGGGGGTATGGAGAGAAGGCAGGTACGGGATACTGAGTTGGATCAGCCATGATCAAATTGAATGGCCGTGCAGGCTCGAAGGGCCGAATGGCCTACTCCTGCACCTATTTTCTATGTTTCTATGTCTATGTTTCTATTATTAACACATTTTTATTGCTGATCCTTTTTACAGAAGATGAAATATGACTTTGTCCTGGATTTCAAAGACAGTGTCCGGGCCTTCAGTGTCCGGGCCTACAGTGTCTGGGCCTACAGTGTTCGGGCCTACAGTGTCCGGGCCTACAGTGTCCGGGCCTACAGTGTCCGGGCCTACAGTGTCCGGGCCTACAGTGTCTGGGCCTACAGTGTCCGGGCCTACAGTGTCCGGGCCTACAGTGTCGGGGCCTACATTGTCCGGGCCTACAGTGTCCGGGCCTACAGTGTCCGGGCCTACAGTGTCTGGGCCTACAGTGTTCGGGCCTACTGCGCTGTCCGGGCCTAATATGGGACAAGGGTCCCATACGGGACAAACCAATTTATCCCAAAATACGGTATGTCCCATCTAATAAGGGACAGTTGGCAACCCTAGTTCTCAGGATTGTGGTGTGGCAGTTCCAGAGACAAAGTCCAGAGATCACAATGACAAATTTTGGACAATCTGCGAGTTCTCTAATTTATGTGGAATTGCGGTGCATTTATTGACCTGTCTTTTGGAGGTGTATGAATTATAATTGTTATAAGTCCATTCGGAAGAAGGCAACATGTTTAAGTAACTGCTACAGTAAACAACACATCAAAGGAAAATTGTGGATATAAGGAGCAGATGGATGTTTGTTATGGGAATACTCTCAGTGATCACTGTAATTGACACTCTTTAATAAAGTCTTGATTGTCTTACCCGATCTTTGTGTTGCCATAAGTCATAAGGTCATAAGGAATAGGAGTAGAATAAGGCCATTCGGCCCATCAAGTCTACTCCGCCATTCAATCATGGCTGATCTATCTCTTCCTCCTAACCCCTTTCTCCCGCCTTCTCCCCATAACTGCTGACACTTGTACTAATCAAGAATCTATCTATCTCTGCCTTAAAAATGTCCACTGACTTGACCTCCACAGCCTTCTGTGGCAATGAATTCCACAGATTCACCACCCTCTGACTACAGAAATTTCTCCCCATCTCTTTCCTAAAAGAACGTTCTTTAATCCTTTAATTGGAGTGAAATTGTGTGCGGTTTTGGACACCCAACTGTAAGACGGTTGTCATTAAGTTGGAAAGGGTGCAGAAAATTTTCACCGGGATGTTACTGGGCTTCAGTTACAGGAAGAAGTTGGATAGACTAGTACTTTATAAGAGTGAAAGAGGTTGAGGCAAGACCTTACTCAAATATAGACAAAAATATGAGGAGCATGGATGAATTGGAATCTGCCTTTTTCACAGTCGAGGATTCTAAAACTAGAGTGAATGGGCTTTGTGTGAGAGGGGGGAGAGATTTAAGAGAGATATCGGGGAGCTTTTCGACTCTGGGGGTTGCCCAGATGTTGCCCACATCTGGAATGACGTGCCACAGGAGGTTACAGTAGTGGACAAAATTATGACTTTCAACAAATATTTGGACACATTTCTGGAAAGGAAGGGTTCAGAGGCATAATGGCCAAATACAGGCAAATGGGATTAGACAGTAGCCAATAGGCCCGGACTAGCCCAGAAAGACAACTTGGGCAACATGGGCAATTTCCCATTCTCCTATACACTATGACTCTATGGAACATAGACACCAGGCCTACGATTGTAGATAATCCATTGTTTTCCATGCTCTCCTGATGGGCTGGTTGGATTATCTAGTGCATTGTCAAGTGAACAACAAGCTTATTACTTGGAGACCTGTGACACGTATTAGAGAGAGCTCTAGGGGCTAGTGGAATCAAGGGACATGGGGAGAAGGCAGGCACTGGTTACTGATTGTGGATGATCAGCCATGATCACAATGAATGGCGGTGCTGGCTCGAAGGGCCAAATGGCCTCCTCCTGCACCTATTTTCTATGTTTTCTATGTTTTCTTCCAGGCGTGGCAGTGGCTAAGTTAGTATGATAATAGATGTCCCTAAATGGTTCAACTATGCATATTTGGGGTGGAAATAAGAAATGGACAATTGTTTATTTCAAAAATAGTTTATTTTGCAAAAGAAATGTGGAAAACCAAAACCGTGCAAAAATGTTAATACATTTCTGGTGTCATTATATTTAATATTGCTCGTGTTACACACAGCAGTGTTAGCAATTCCCTTTTTTAAACATGTAGCATGTGGAGCTCTGGAGCGATACAATTTCCCTTGTTGGTGGGTGTCCCCAGCAGTGAGCCCCTCAAAGTCCAGCAACAATGTCCTCTCCCACTTCAAGTCGGCTGCACCGAACTTCAGTGTGGAATTTACAAGGATGAGAGGGGATCTTATAGAAACATTTAAAATTCTTAGAGGATTGGACAGGGTAGATGCAGGAAAATGTTCCCGATGTTGGGGGGAGTCCAGAACCAGTCGTCCAGAACCAGAGTCCAGAACTATGCGTCACAGTTTAAGAATAAGGGGTAGGCCATTTAGGACTGAGATGAGGAAAAACTTTTTCACCCAGAGAGGCCAATTCACTGGATGTTTTCAAGAGTTAGTTAGATTTAGCTCTTGGGGTTTAGGGATATGGGGAGAAAGCAGGAACGAGGTATTGATTTTGGATGATCAGCCATGATCATATTGAATGGATCGAAGAGCCAAATGGCCTACTCCTGCACCTATTTTCTGTTTCGATGTCTCTCAGCACGTACTCCTGCAGTCTGGAATGTGCCAGTTGGCAACTGAAGAAGGGTCTCGACCTGAAACGTCACCCATTCCTTCTCTCCAGAGATGCTGCCTGACCCTCCACTGACTCTATCCACGTCTCACGCTACCTCAGCAAGGCCGCAAACATAATCAAGGACCCCGGTCTCACCACGGTCACTCCATCTTCTCCTATCAGGCAAGAGGTACAGAAGTTTGAAAACGTATATCTCCAGATTCAGTGACAATATCTTCCCAGCTTTCATCAGGCAACTGAACCATCCTCCCATCATCCCGAGTGCGGTCCTGACCTCCAATCTACCCATTGGAGACCTTTGAACTATCTGTAATCTGACTTCAATGACAGGAAGGGCATGGAAGATCAGTCAGGTCAGTTGCCAAAGAGCATGGCCTCACTCTTCACGCAATTTACTTTTAGTTTAGCTTAGAGATACAGCGCGGAAACGGGCCCTTCGGCCCACCGGGCCACAGCGATCCCCGCACATTAACACTCTTGTACCCACTAGGGACATTGTTTACATTTACCAAGCCAATTAACCTACAAACCTGTACGTCTTTGGAGTGTCGGAGGAAACCGAAGATCTCGGAGAAAACCCACGTAGGTCACGGGGAGAACGCACAATCTCCGTACAGACAGCACCCGTAGTCGGGATGGAACCCGGGTCTCCGGCGCTGCAATCGCTGTAAGGCGGCAACTCTACCGCTGCGCCACCGTGACTGCCGTCCTCTGTCTCACTGATCCACCTCAAACTGGTCGGAGATGCTGATCAATCTGTGACCGACCGTAGATCTGAGTAGAAGACGGCGACATTGTCCATGTACAGGGTGGTTTTGTTCTGAGTGCTCCCACTGCCTGGCAATGTCACCCCTCTTAAGCTCTCATCCTTCCTGTGTAGTGTGACTGGGTAGTGTGTGGGTAGTGTGTGGGTAGTGTGTGGGTAGTGTGTGGGTAGTGTGACTGGGCAGTGTGTGACTGGGTAGTGCGTGGGTAGTGTGTGACTGGGTAGTGTGTGGGTAGTGTGTGGGTAGTGTGTGGGTAGTGTGTGTGTAGTGTGACTGGGTAGTGTGTGGGTAGTGTGACTGGGTAGTGTGTGGGTAGTGTGTGGGTAGTGTGTGGGTAGTGTGTGGGTAGTGTGACTGGGTAGTGTGTGGGTAGTGTGTGACTGGGTAGTGTGTGGGTAGTGTGTGACTGGGTAGTGTGTGACTGGGTAGTTGTGACTGGGTAGTGTGTGGGTAGTGACTGTGTAGAGTGTGGGTAGTGAGTGTGACTGTGTAGTGTGTGGGTAGTGTGTGGGTAGTGTGTGACTGGGTAGTTGTGACTGGGTAGTGTGTGGGTAGTGACTGTGTAGAGTGTGGGTAGTGAGTGTGACTGTGTAGTGTGTGGGTAGTGTGTGACTGGGTAGTGTGTGACTGGGTATTGTGACTGGGTAGCACAAAAACTAAAAACTTGCCAATGTACCTCGGTTCACGTGACAATAATAAACTATACTAAACTAATAGTACTCCCCTCTGAGAAGTGTAATTCAGATTTCATTGGACACCCGTGACCAATGCGACCATTGAAATGGAGGGGAGGGGATGGAGGGGGGCTAGGAAATGCATCATCGATCTGGCAGGATATGCAACTTCCTATTAGGATTATCATTCCCACCACTTTTCATGGAAATCGAGTTATCAATGAGGCGATTACCAAAATAAAATCAAGTGAGTAGCATTTTATTTGTGTTTCAGAAATACTTCAACATGACAAATTCATATTTTCGGGCAACAATCTAGAAGTCCCTCATGCGCCTGAAGGACCCGATGGTGGAGTTGTAGCCGCCCCAGTCATTGTATTTCCTGTACTCTCCGGGTCTCATGAAGTACTGTCGGCCTCTGTAGTTGGGCTGTTCATACAAGGTCCAGTAACCATCCATCACGTGACAGGAGTGGATGTCACGGTTACGGAAACGATCGTAGACGGAGGGACAGTCGTCCATGAATTCCATCATCTGCCCTCCAAAGTCAGGCCTCTCGTAAATCTTCATCTTGTAGTTGCTCCCTCGGTACTGGAATGGAAAGGCAACAAATCAAAGCATTCGGCAAAAAGGATTTTTATTTATGCTCGTGATTGTATCTATCTCCCGTTAGGTTATTACAGTTGCAGGTGAGATCTAAGCCCAGGAGCATTCAATAAGTGGACAATCCAGAATAATGATACATCAATGGAGATAGAAGCTAAGTTGCATTTGACAGTGGATTATTATTCATTCATTAAACGCAAAACCTCTAAGATAAAATTGAAAGGAATTTGGAAATGTTGTAAACCGTTATTGTTTTCTCGAAGGTGCATAGATTATCAGTAAGATTACAACTAGAACACTATTAATGGTTCTCAGGTTGTATTGTCCAGATATTTGAAATGCTTTGGCGAGCTTTCAGAAGGAAGTGGAAGCTTTCATTGCCGAACCTGGGAATGGCGAAAGGCATCCCAAACCGAATATAGAAAGAGATGACTTCTTCGAGCTTTAAAGGATCAATCATTACAGATCCTCTCATGTTTCGACCGGGAGCAATCTCAATGCAACCAGTTCACATCGGTGATGGAGCAGGTAATATATTTAAAGGAAACATAGGCCAACCAAGGGCAACTAGGGTGTTTAATTCAACCTTCAGGATATTGGTGTCAACCAAATTTCCAGCAAGTGGAAGAAGCTTTGTTGCCCAGCCACTGTCTGCAGATCCATCCCAGTTCTCTCAACAACACTGAGTTGTATCCTGATGTTTTCGAGAGAGTGATAGATATAGATCTTAGGGCCAAGGGATAGGGGGAGAAAGCAGGAACGGGAAAGACTGGAGCGACTAGGCTTGTATACACTGGAATTTAGAAGGAATTTGAGAGGAGATCTTATCGAAACGTATAAGATTATTAAGGGGTTGGGCACGCTAGAGGCAGGAAACATGTTCCCAATGTTGGGGGAGGCCAGAACAAGGGGCCACAGTTTAAGAATAAAGGGTAGGCCATTTAGAACTGAGATGAGGAAAAACTTTTTCAGTCAGAGAGTTGTGAATCTGGAATTCTTTGCCTCAGAAGGCAGTGGAGGCCAATTCTCTGAATGCATTCAAGAGAGAGCTAGATAGAGCTCTTAAGGATAGCGGAGTCAGGGGGTATGGGGAGAAGGCAGGAACGGGGAACTGATTGAGAATGATCAGCCATGATCACATTGAATGGCGGTGCTGGCTCGAAGGGCCGAATGGCCTCCTCCTGCACCTATTGTCTATTGTCTATTGTCTATTATCAGTCATGGTCACATTGAATGGCAGTGTTGGCTCGAAGGGCCGAATGGCCTACTCCGGCACCTATTTTCTATGTTTCTATGTTGTGTTGTGCATTGTAACACTCCTCAACACACCTATACACATCAATGTAGAGGGGCTGCACATAAATCAGGCATCCATTACCTGGGAAGGACCTGTATTCCAATATTATCTTGGGAATCGGGGGGAATCTGCTATTTAGATTCAATATATTTAGTGAATAGAAGCTTTGATTTAGTTCCAAGCAGAATGGCACAAGGGTTAGATGACATAATAATTTCAAATAATTTCAACACTTGCTAATTCTAAAAGCCCTTCCAAAATAGTATTTGTAGGACAATATTTGCAGCTCTGCATGTCCATGACAAGAGTACAAACCCACCCAGTACTGTCCATGCCAAGGGAAATGCCAGTTAAATCTGCCCCAAATGTGAAAACTCCACATGAATGCAATAAACACTTGTGCAACGTTTAAAGAGAAGTGTGTAGGAGGGAACTGGTTTAAACCGAAGATAGACCCAAAAAGCTGGAGTAACTCAGCAGGTCAGGCAGCATCTCTGGAGAGAAGGAATGGGTGATGTTTCGGGTCGAGACCCTTCTTCAGAAGAGAAGCTCCAGCTAAGAAGCGAGAAGTGTTTTAGTGAAGCCTGCTGTTTCATGCTTCATTTCAAACTTACACCAAAATTTGAAATAGCATAAAGCAGGAAGATTAAAGTCACGAACGACAGAAAAAAGGAAGAACAATAAAAACCTTAACTTATAAAAAATAGTTTAGTGATGGAGATTAATCTCCAAGAAAGAACATTGTTAACAGGTCCCAACACAACGGAGTTACAGTACATTAAAGTTTACGTGTCTTCCACTCACCTGAGGGTAGGTGCGGCAGGACCTGATGTTGTCGTTGAATCCCATCCAGCGCTGGTAGTCAGGATACTCCCCCCTGTTCAGGACATACTGGTACCCCATGTAGTTGGGTCTCTCGTACGCCACCCACCAGTCACTGTCCACACGGATGGAGTTACAGCGGCTGAAGTAAGAGGACAGATCAGCACAGTCAGTGCTGCACTCATAGTGCCGGCCCTGGAAGTTCCTGTCCTCGTAGAAGATGATCTGTGGGGAAATTAAACAGATGAGTTATTATTTTTCATCTGGTTGAAACATTATTGGCAAATCCTGAACACATGGGGAGCTGCCTTGCCTTTCCCATTTTGAGCTTCAGTCTGGAGATCCACCTGTATACAACACTGCCTCATGCAGCAGGGTATTTATATGCTGAACCAAAATGCCACCGTTGGAAATACCTTTGTTATTCTAATGGTTTCAGTAGTATATATCAGCAAAAAGACAAAGTTAACATAAAACCTTCTAGCACGGCAGACTATGCCCCCTGATTCAGGTTTTTAGATGAGCTCAGATTCTTTTTCATTCTGCTTTGACAATGTTTAATTGTTCTGGGCCAAATGTTCATGAACAAGTGCTGAAGGTGCCTCCATGGGCAGCCTAGTCGTGGCATTAGTGACTTGGATAGGTTAGGTGAGTGGGCAAATGCATGGCAGATGCAGTATAATGTGGATAAATGTGAGGTTATCCACTTTGGTAGCAAGAACAGGAAAGCAGACTATTATCTGAATGGTGGCCGATTAGGAAAAGGGGAGATGCAACGAGACCTGGGTGTCGTGGTGCACCAGTCATTGAAAGTAGGCATGCAGGTGCAGCAGGCAGTGAAGAAAGCGAATGGTATGTTGGCATTCATAGCGAGGGGATTTGATTATAAGAGCAGGGAGGTTCTGCTGCAGTTGTACAGGGCATTGGTGAGACCACACCTGGAGCATTGCGTACAGTTTTGGTCTCCTAATCTGAGGAAAGACATTCTTGCCATAGAGGGAGTACAGAGAAGGTTCACCAGATTGATTCCTGGGATGGCAGGACATTCATATGAAGAAAGACTGGATAGACTCGGCTTGTACTCGCTGGAATTTAGAAGATTGAGGGGGGATCTTATAGAAACTTACAAAATTCTCTAGGGGTTGGACAGGCTAGATGCAGGAAGATTGTTCCCGATGTTGGGGAAGTCCAGAACAAGGGGTCACAGTTTAAGGATAAGGGGGAAGTCTTTTAGGACCGAGATGAGAAAGTATTTTTTCACACAGAGAGTGGTGAATCTGTGGAATTCTCTGCCACAGAAGGTAGTTGAGGCCAGTTCATTGGCTATATTTAAGAGGGAGTTAGATGTGGTCCTTGTGGCTAAAGGGATCAGGGTGTATGGAGAGAAGGCAGGTACAGGATACTGAGTTGGATGATCAGCCATGACCATATTGAATGGCGGTGCAGGCTTGAAGGACCGAATGGCCTACTCCTGTACCTATTTTCTATGTTTCTATGTCTATGTTTCTATTATTAACACATTTTTATGCTTATCCTTTTTACAAAAGATGAAATATGACTTTGTCCTGGATTTCAAAGACAGTGTCCTGGGCCTAAAGTGTCCGGGCCTACAGAGTCTGGGCCTACAATGTTCGGGCCTACAGTGTCCGGGCCTAGAGTGTCTGGGCGTACAGTTTTCGGGCCTACAGAGTCCGGGCCTACGGTGTCCGGGCCTACAGTGTCCGGGCCGACAGTGTCTGGGCCTACAGTGTCCGGGCCTAGAGTGTCCGGGCCTAGAGTGTCCGGGCGTACAGTGTCTGGGCCTACAGTGTCAGTGCCTACAGTGTCCGGGCCTACTGTGTCCGGGCCTACAGTGTCCGGGCCTACAGTGTCCGGGCCTACAGTGTCCGGGCCTACAGTGTCCAGGCCGACAGTGTCCAGGACTACAGTGTCCAGGCCTACAGTGTCCAGGCCTACAATGTCCTGGTCTACAGTATCCGGTCTTACAGTGTCCGGGCCTAATGTGTCCAGGCCTACAGTGTCCAGGCCTACAGTGTCCGGGCCGACAATGTCCGGGCCGACAGAGTCCGGGCCTAATGTGTCCGGGCCTACAGTGTCCGGGCCTACTGTTTTCGGACCTAGAGTGGCATCCGGGCCTATAGTGTCTGGGCCTACAGTGTCCGGGCCTACAGTGTCCGGGCCTACAGTGTCCGGGTCTACAGCGTCGTCCGGGCCTAATATGGGACAAGGGTCCCATACGGGACAAACCAATTTATCCCAAAATATGGTATGTCCCGTCTAATAAGGGACAGTTGGCAACCCTAGTTGTCAGGATTGTGGTGTGGCAATTCCAGAGATAAAGTTCAGAGTTCACAATGACAAATTTTGGACAATCTGCGTGTTCTCTAATTTATGTGGAATTGCGGTGCATTTATTGACCTGTCTTTTGGAGGTGTATGAATTATAATTGTTATAAGTCCATTCGGAAGAAGGAAACATGCTTAAGTAACTGCTACAGTAAACAACACATCAAAGGAAAATTGTGGATATAAGGAGCAGATGAATCTTTGTTATGGGAATACTCTCAGTGATCACTGTAATTGACACTCTTTAATAAAGTCTTGATTGTCTTACCCGATCTTTGTGTTGCCATAAGTCATAAGGTCATAAGGAATAGGAGTAGAATTAGGCCATTCGGCCCATCAAGTCTACTCCGCCATTCAATCATGGCTGATCTATCTCTCCCTCCTAACCCCTTTCTCCTGCCTTCTCCCCATAACTGCTGGCACTTGTACTAATCAAGTATCTATCTATCTCTGCCTTAAAAATGTCCACTGACTTGGCCTCCACAGCCTTCTGTGACAATGAATTCCACAGATTCACCACCCTCTGACTACAGAAAATTCTCCCCATCTCTTTCCTAAATGAACATCCTTTAATCCTTTAATTTGAGTGAAATTGTGTGCGGTTTTGGACACCCAACTGTAAGACGATTGTCATTAAGTTGGAAAGGGTGCAGAAAATTTTCACCGGGATGTTACTGGGCTTCAGTTACAGGAAGAAGTTGGATAGACTAGTACTTTATAAGAGTGAAAGAGGTTGAGGCAAGACCTTACTCAAATATAGACAAAAATATGAGGAGCATGGATGAATTGGAATCTGCCTTTTTCACAGTCGAGGATTCTAAAACTAGAGTGAATGGGCTTTGTGTGAGATTTAAGAGGGACATCGGGGAGCTTTTCCACTCTGGGGGTTGCCCAGATGTTGCCCACATCTGGAATGACGTGCCACAGGAGTGGATAAAATTATGACTTTCAACAAATATTTGGACACATTTCTGGAAAGGAAGGGTTCAGAGGCATAATGGGCCAAATACAGACAAATGGGACTAGACAGTAGCCAATAGGCCCGGACTAGCCCAGAAAGGCAACTTGGGCAACATGGGCAATTGTCCATTCTCTATACACTATGACTCTATGGAACATAGACACCAGGCCTATGATTTGTAGATAATCCATAGTTTTCCATGCTCTCCTGATGGGCTGGTTGGATTATCTAGTGCATTGTCAAGTGAACAACAAGCTTATTACTTGGAGACCTATAACACATATTAGATAGAGATCTAGGGGCTAGTGGAATCAAGGGATATGGGGAGAAGGCAGGCACGGGTTACTGATTGTGGATGATCAGCCATGATCATAATGAATGGCGGTGCGTACAGGCTCGAAGGGCCGAATGGCCTCCTCCTGCACCTATTTTCTATGTTTTCTATGTTTTCTTCCAGGCGTGGCAGTGGCTACGTTAGTATGATAGTAGATGTCCCAAAATGGTTCAACTATGTATATTTGGGGTGGAAATAAGAAATGGACAATTGTTTATTTCAAAAATAGTTTATTTGCAAAAAAAATGTAGAAAACCAAAACCGTGCAAAAATATTAATACATTTCCGGTGTCATTATATTTAATATTGCTCGTGTTACACACAGCAGTGTTAGGGACTCCCTTTTTTAAACAGGTAGCATGTGGAGCTCTGGAGTGATACAATTTCCCTTGTTGGTGGGTGTCCCCACCAGAGAGCCCCTCAAAGTCCAGTAACAATGTCCTCTCCCACTTCAAGTCGGCTGAACCGAACTTCAGTGTGGAATTTAGAAGGATGAGAGGGGTTTTTATAGAAACATATAAAATTCTTATAGGATTGGACAGGGTAGATGCAGGAAGAATGTTCCCGATGTTGAGGGGAGTCCAGAACCAGAGTCCAGAACTATGCGTCACAGTTTAAGAATAAGGGATAGGCCATTTAGGACTGAGATGAGGAAAGACCTTTTCACCCAGAGAGGCCAATTCACTGGATGTTTTCAAGAGAGAGTTAGATTTAGCTCTTGGGGCTAATGGAATCAAGGGAAACGGGGAGAAAGCAGGAACGGGGTACTGATTTTGGATGATCAGCCATGATCATATTGAATGGATCGAAGAGCCAAATGGCCTACTCCTGCACCTATTTTCTGTTTCGATGTCTCTCAGCACGTACTCCTGCAGTCTGGAATGTGCCAGTTGGCAACTGAAGAAGGGTCTCGACATGAAACGTCACCCATTCCTTCTCTCCAGAGATGCTGCCTGACCCTCCACTGAATCTACCCACATCTCACACTACCCCAGCAAACATAATCAAGGGCCGGTCTCACCACGGTCACTCCATCTTCTCCCATCATGCAAGAGGTACAGAAGTTTGAAAACGTATATCTCCAGATTCAGTGACAGTACCTTCCCAGCTTTTGTCAGGCAACTGAACCATCCTTCCATCACCCCGTGTGCGGTCCTGACTTCCCAGATACAGCGCGGAAACAGGCCCTTCGGCCCACCGGGTCCGCGCCGACCAGCGATCCCCACACATTAACACTATCCTACACCCACTAGGGACATTGTTTACATTTGCCAAGCCAATTAACCTACATACCTGTACGTCTTTGGAGTGTGGGAGGAAACTGAAGATCTCGGAGAAAACCCAGGCAGGTCAAGGGGAGAACGTACAAACTCCGTACAGACAGCACCCGTAGTCGGGATCGAACCCGGGTCTCCGGCGCTGCATTCGCTGTAAGGCGGCAACTCTACCGCTGCGCCACCGTGACCGCCCTCCTCTGGCTCACTGAACCACCTCAAACTGGTCGGAGATGCTGATCACTCTGTGACCGACCGTAGATCTGAGTAGAAGACGGCGACATCGTCCATGTACAGGGTGGTTTTGTTCTGAGTGCTCCCAC
The DNA here is from genome assembly GCF_053455715.1 of Rhinoraja longicauda. NCBI lineage: Eukaryota > Metazoa > Chordata > Chondrichthyes > Rajiformes > Arhynchobatidae > Rhinoraja > Rhinoraja longicauda. The sequence goes on along the minus strand of NC_135960.1, from coordinate 71,859,145 downwards.
TGCCTGGCAATGTCACCCCTCTTAAGCTCTCATCCTTCCTGTGTAGTGTGACTGGGTAGTGTGTGGGTAGTGTGTGGGTAGTGTGTGGGTAGTGTGTGGGTAGTGTGTGGGTAGTGTGTGGGTAGTGTGTGGGTAGTGTGAGGGTAGTGTGTGGGTAGTGTGTGGGTAGTGTGTGGGTAGTGTGTGGGTAGTGTGTGGGTAGTGTGTGGGTAGTGTGTGGGTAGTGTGTGGGTAGTGTGACTGGGCAGTGTGTGACTGGGTAGTGCTTGGGTAGTGTGTGACTGGGTAGTGTGTGGGTAGTATGTGGGTAGTGTGTGTGTAGTGTGACTGGGTAGTGTGTGGGTAGTGTGACTGGGTAGTGTGTGGGTAGTGTGTGGGTAGTGTGTGGGTAGTGTGACTGGGTAGTGTGTGACTGTGTAGTGTGTGGGTAGTGTGTGACTGGGTAGTGTGTGACTGGGTAGTTGTGACTGGTTAGTGTGTGGGTAGTGACTGTGTAGAGTGTGGGTAGTGAGTGTGACTGTGTAGTGTGTGGGTAGTGTGTGACTGGGTAGTTGTGACTGGGTAGTGTGTGGGTAGTGACTGTGTAGAGTGTGGGTAGTGAGTGTGACTATGTAGTGTGTGGGTAGTGTGTGACTGGGTAGTGTGTGACTGGGTAGCGTGACTGGGTAGCACACAAACTAAAAACTTGCCAATGTACCTCGGTTCACGTGACAATAATAAACTATACCAAACTAATAGTACTCCCCTTTGAGAAGTGTAATTCAGATTTCATTGGACACCCGTGACCAATGCGACCATTGAAATGGAGGGGAGGGGGTGGGGGGGGGGGGGGGGGGCTAGGAAATGCATCATCGATCTGGCAGGATATGCAACTTCCTATTAGGATTATCATTCCCACCACTTTTCATGGAAATCGAGTTATCAATGAGGCGATTACCAAAATAAAATCAAGTGAGTAGCATTTTATTTGTGTTTCAGAAATACTTCAACATGACAAATTCATATTTTCGGGCAACAATCTAGAAGTCCCTCATGCGCCTGAAGGACCCGATGGTGGAGTTGTAGCCGCCCCAGTCATTGTATTTCCTGTACTCTCCGGGTCTCATGAAGTACTGTCGGCCTCTGTAGTTGGGCTGTTCATAGAAGATCCAGTAACCATCCATCACGTGACAGGAGTGGATGTCACGGTTACGGAAATGATCGTAGACGGAGGGACAGTCGTCCATGAATTCCATCATCTGCCCTCCAAAGTCAGGCCTCTCGTAAATCTTCATCCTGTAGTTGCCCCCTCGGTACTGCAATGGAAAGACATCAAATCAAAGCATTCGGCAAAAAGGATTTTTATTTATGCTCGTGATTGTATCTATCTCCCGTTAGGTTATTACAGTTGCAGGTGAGATCTAAGCCCAAGAGCATTCAATAAGTGGACAATCCAGAATGATAATACATCAATGGAGATAGAAGCTAAGTTGCATTTGACAGTGGATTATTATTCATTCATTAAACGCAAAACCTCTAAGATAGAATTGAAAGGAATTTGGAAATGTTGTAAACCGTTATTGTTTTCTGGAAGGTGCGTAGATTATCAGTAAGATTACAACTAGAACACTATTAATGGTTCTCAGGTTGTATTGTCCAGATATTTGAAATGCTATGGCGAGCTTTCAGAAGAAAGTGGAAGCTTTCATTGCCGAACCTGGGTATGGAGAAAGGCATCCCAAACCGAATATAGAAAGAGATGACTTCTTCGAGCTTTAAAGGATCAATCATTACAGATCCTCTCATGTTTCGACCGGGAGCAATCTCGATGCAACCAGTTCACATCGGTGATGGAGCAGGTAATATATTTAAAGGAAACATAGGCCAACCAAGGGCAACTAGGGTGTTTAATTCAACCTTCAGGATATTGCTGTCAACCAAATTTCCAGCAAGTGGAAGAAGCTTTGTTGCCCAGCCACTGTCTGCAGATCCATCCCAGTTCTCTCAACAACACTGAGTTGTATCCTGATGTTTTCAAGAGAGTGATAGATATAGATCTTAGGGCCAAGGGATAGGGGGAGAAAGCAGGAACGGGAAAGACTGGAGTGACTAGGCTTGTATACACTGGAATTTAGAAGGAATTTGAGTGGAGATCTTATCGAAACGTATAAGAATATTAAGGGGTTGGGCACGCTAGAGGCAGGAAACATGTTCCCAATGTTGGGGGAGTCCAGAACAAGGGGCCACAGTTTAAGAATAAAGGGTAGGCCATTTAGAACTGAGATGAGGAAAAACTTTTTCAGTCAGACAGTTGTGAATCTGTGGAATTCTTTGCCTCAGAAGGCAGTGGAGGCCAATTCTCAGAATGCATTCAAGAGAGAGCTAGATAGAGCTCTTAAGGATAGCGGAGTCAGGGGGTATGGGGAGAAGGCAGGAACGGGGAACTGATTGAGAATGATCAGCCATGATCACATTGAATGGCGGTGCTGGCTCGAAGGGCCGAATGGCCTCCTCCTGCACCTATTGTCTATTGTCTATTGTCTATTATCAGTCATGGTCACATTGAATGGCAGTGTTGGCTCGAAGGGCCGAATGGCCTACTCCGGCACCTATTTTCTATGTTTCTATGTTGTGTTGTGCATTGTAACACTCCTCAACACACCTATACACATCAATGTAGAGGGGCTGCACATAAATCAGGCATCCATTACCTGGGAAGGACCTGTATTCCAATATTATCTTGGGAATCGGGGGGAATCTGCTATTTAGATTCAATATATTTAGTGAATAGAAGCTTTGATTTAGTTCCAAGCAGAATGGCACAAGGGTTAGATGGCATAATAATTTCAAATAATTTCAACACTTGCTAATTCTAAAAGCCGTTCCAAAATAGTATTTGTAGGACAATATTTGCAGCTCTGCATGTCCATGACAAGAGTACAAACCCACCCAGTACTGTCCATGCCAAGGGAAATGCCAGTTAAATCTGCCCCAAATGTGAAAACTCCACATGAATGCAATAAGCACTTGTGCAACGTTTAAAGAGAAGTGTGTAGGAGGGAACTGGTTTAAACCGAAGATAGACCCAAAAAGCTGGAGTAACTCAGCGGGTCAGGCAGCATCTCTGGAGAGAAGGAATGGGTGACGTTTCGGGTCGAGACCCTTCTTCAGAAGAGAAGCCCCAGCTAAGAAGCGAGAAGTGTTTTAGTGAAGCCTGCTGTTTCATGCTTCATTTCAAACTTACACCAAAATTTGAAATAGCATAAAGCAGGAAGATTAAAGTCACGAACGACAGAAAAAAGGAAGAACAATAAAAACCTTAACTTTGATATAAAAAATAGTTTAGTGATGGAGATTAATCTCCAAGAAAGAACATTGTTAACAGGTCCCAACACAACGGAGTTACAGTACATTAAAGTTTACGTGTCTTCCACTCACCTGAGGGTAACTGCGGCAGGACCTGATGTTGTCGTTGAATCCCATCCAGCGCTGGTAGTCAGGATACTCCCCCCTGTTCAGGACATACTGGTACCCCATGTAGTTGGGTCTCTCATACGCCACCCACCAGTCACTGTCCACACGGATGGAGTTACAGCGGCTGAAGTAAGGAGACAGATCAGCACAGTCAGTGCTGCACTCATAGTGCCGGCCCTGGAAGTTCCTGTCCTCGTAGAAGATGATCTGTGGGGAAATTAAACAGGTGAGTTATTATTTTTCATCTGGTTGAAACATTATTGGCAAATCCTGAACACACGGGGAGCTGCCTTGCCTTTCCCATTTTGAGCTTCAGTCTGGAGATCCACCTGTATACAACACTGCCTCATGCAGCAGGGTATTTATATGCTGAACCAAAATGCCACTGTTGGAAATACCTTTGTTATTCTAATGGTTTCAGTAGTATATATCAGCTAAAAGACAAAGTTAACATAAAACCTTCTAGCACGGCAGACTATGCCCCATGATTCAGGTTTTTAGTTGAGCTCAGATTCTTTTTCATTCTGCTTTGACAATGTTTAATTGTTCTGGGCCAAATGTTCATGAACAAGTGCTGAAGGTGCCTCCATGGGCAGCCTAGTCGTGGCATTAGTGACTTGGATAGGTTAGGTGAGTGGGCAAATGCATGGCACATGCAGTATAATGTGGATAAATGTGAGGTTATCCACTTTGGTAACAAGAACAGGAAAGCAGACTATTATCTGAATGGTGGCCGATTAGGAAAAGGGGAGATGCAACGAGACCTGGGTGTCGTGGTGCACCAGTCATTGAAAGTAGGCATGCAGGTGCAGCAGGCAGTGAAGAAAGCGAATGGTATGTTGGCATTCATAGCGAGGGGATTTGATTATAAGAGCAGGGAGGTTCTGCTGCAGTTGTACAGGGCATTGGTGAGACCACACCTGGAGCATTGCGTACAGTTTTGGTCTCCTAATCTGAGGAAAGACATTCTTGCCATAGATGGAGTACAGAGAAGGTTCACCAGATTGATTCCTGGGATGGCAGGACATTCATATGAAGAAAGACTGGATAGACTCAGCTTGTACTCGCTGGAATTTAGAAGATTGAGGGGGGATCTTATAGAAACTTACAAAATTCTTAAGGGGTTGGACAGGCTAGATGCAGGAAGATTGTTCCCGATGTTGGGGAAGTCCAGAACAAGGGGTCACAGTTTAAGGATGGTTTAAGGATGGTTTAAGGATGGCTGCACAGGGTATGAGGCGTGAATTGTCGAGGGTATGAGGCGTGAATTGTCCAAGATAGACTGGCAATTGATGCTGAAAGGGTTGACGGTGGACATGCAATGGAAGGCATTTAAATGTCGCATGAATGAACTACAACAAGTGTTCATCCCAATTTGGCAAAAGAACAAACCAGGAAAGGTAGTGCATCCGTGGCTAACAAGGGAAATCAAGGATAGTATTAAAACAAAAGATGCAGCATACAGATTAGCCAGAAAAAGTAGCATACCAGAGGACTGGGAGAAATTCAGAGACCAGCAGAGGAGGACAAAGGGCTTAATTAGGAAAGGGAAAATAGATTATGAGGGAAAATTGGCAAGGAACATAAAAACTGACTGCAAAAGCTTTTATAGATATGTCAAGAGAAAAAGATTAGTTAAGACAAATGTAGGTCCCTTGCAGTCGGAAACAGGTGAATTGATCATAGGGAACAAGGAGATGGCAGACCAATTGAACATATACTTTGGTTCTGTCTTCACTAAGGAAGACATAAACCGTTTGCCGGAAATAGCGGGGACCGGGGGTCTAATGAGATGGAGGAACTGAGGGAAATCCAGGTTAGTCGGGAAGTGGTGTTAGTTAAATTAAATGGATTAAAGGCAGATAAATCCCCAGGGCCAGATTGACTGCATCCCAGAGTGCTTAAGGAAGTAGCTACAGAAATAGTGGATGCATTAGTGATAATTTTTCAAAACTCCTTAGATTCTGGAGTAGTTCCTGAGGACTGGAGGGTAGCTAATGTAACCCCACTTTTTAAAAAGGGAGGGAGAGAGAAAACGAGGAATTATAGACCAGTTAGCCTAACATCGGTAGTGGGGAAAATGTTAGAGTCAGTTATTAAAGATGGGATAGCATCACATTTGGAAAGTGGTGAAATCATCGGACAAAGTCAGCATGGATTTACAAAAGGCAAATCATGTCTGACGAATCTTATAGAATTTTTCGAGGATGTAACTAGTAGAGTGGATAAGGGAGAACCAGTCGATGTGTTATATCTGGACTTTCAGAAGGCCTTCGACAAGGTCCCACATAGGAGATTGGTGTACAAACTTAAAGCACACGGTATTGAGGGTTCAGTGTTGAGGTGGATAGAAAATTGGTTGGCGGACAGGAAGCAAAGAGTAGGAATAAACGGGTCCTTTTCGGAATGGCAGGCAGTGACTAGTGGGGTACCGCAAGGCTCAGTGCTGGGACCCCAGTTATTTACAGTGTATATTAATGATTTGGACGAGGGAATTGAATGCAACATCTCTAAGTTTGCGGATGACACGAAGCTGGGTGGCAGTGTTAGCTGCGAGGAGGATGCTAGGAGGCTGCAGAGTGACTTGGATAGTTTAGGCGAGTGGGCAAATGCATGGCAGATGCAATATAATGTGGATAAATGTGAGGTTATCCACTTTGGCGGCAAGAACAGGAAAGCAGAGTATTACCTGAATGGTGAACGATTAGGGGAAGGGGAGATGCAACGTGACCTGGGTGTCATGGTGCACCAGTCAATGAAAGCAAGCATGCAGGTGCAGCAGGCAGTGAAGAAAGCGAATGGTATGTTGGTGTAGCGACCATAGAGAGTGGTCCTAGTCGTCGAACCCTCAGATTGGCCAGCAAGGTCACGTGTGGGCGCGACCGTAGGGATTGGTCCAGAGAGCGACATCGCTGATTGGACAGCGTTGTCATGTGCGCTTTTGGCGCCCGAAAAGAGTTAGTTAGAAGACGTCTTCGAAGAGGTCAGTGAGTTTTAATGGTTGTCTGATAACTTGTTAAGAAAACTTTGTAATCGAATATTGCTGTCGCAATAAACTTCTTCATCAAAGAACAAGTTTCCAGACTCGCCATATTGGTGACCCCGACGTGATCTGGGCGATCACCGACCATGAACGAACACGACGCCCCGTTGTTGACTGCTGTGCCTGGCACACCGGAGCTAAGCGCGGTCAGCGTTCACCTTCCGTCGTTTTGGACACATCAACCACAATCTTGGTTTGTCCACACCGAAGCCCAGTTTCATTTAAGAAGCATCTCGGCAGATGCGACAAAATACTATTACCTCGTCAGCGCTCTATCGCCGGAGACGACCACACGCGTGATGCGGTTCATCGTTAAACCTCCCGCGGAAGACAAGTACGAGGCCATGAAGGCACTGTTACTACGAACCTTCGGGTTCCATAGGCATGACCGAGCTAAAAAACTTCTGTACCTACCGGATCTCGGAGATCGGCTGCCGTCCGTTCTCATGGCTGAGATGCTAACGCTAGCAGGTGAACATACGGATTGCCTCATATTTGAGCAGGCATTCCGAGAGAAGCTTCCCGAAGATGTCAGACTTATGCTCACGGATTGTTCTTTTAAGGACCCCGAGGCATATGCAGAAAAAGCTGATGCGCTCATGGCGTCCAAATCAAAAGGAAGCGGTTCGATCAACAAGGTCTCGACATCAGCGACCACGCCACAGCGACATCAAGATGGCGCCGCGTCTCCCGCCAGTCCTCCAAAAGCTCGCCAAAAGGATCCGCACAAGCGCGGCTGGTTCTATTATCATCTACGATGGGGTAGCGAATCCCGCAACTGCCGCTCACCTTGTACTTTCGCGGGAAATGCCTCAGCCGATCGTACATAGAGGTGGTTGCGATTGGCCAGAACCGACGCCTCTACGTCCGAGACCGATTCACGGACACAGAATTTTTGGTGTCATTGTCAGTATAGTGCCGCCGACCGACCTTGAGACGAGATCGGGTAAGACAGGTCCCACCCTCATCGCGGTTAATGGCAGCCCCATCCGCACGTTTGGTACGCGGAAGATGTCCCTTGTGTTAGGCCTCCGCACATACGAATGGCCATTCATTATAGCAGACGTCAGACAAGCGATCCTAGGCGCAGATTTTCTCTGGGCCTTTTCACTGGTCCCCGATGTCCACGGTAACGACCTCCGACCCTCCGCCAGCGATGAGCCCGTCGCTCCGACAATCGCCTCCCCACCCAGCCCTACTGTCCAGGCCGTCGTCGCGGCCCCCGACTCGTATGCTGAGGTCCTGGCAGAGTTTCCAGAGCTGCTCATCCAGCGTTTTGATACTCCTTCGGCCAAGCAAGGCGTGGTCCACCACATCCGCACCGAGGGCCCTCCCATTTTCGCTCGGGCCCGGAGGCTACCGCCCGACAAACTGGTGGTGGCGCGGGCGGAATTTAGGAAGATGGAGGAAATGGGCATTGTCCGTCAGTCTGACAGCCCGTGGGCCTCGCCGTTGCATATGGTCTCCAAGGCATCTGGGGGGTGGAGATCATGTGGCGATTATCGGCGTCTCAATGCTGTCACCACGGCTGATCGCTACCCTATACCGCACCTGCAGGACTTTTCGTCTGGGCTGGAAGGTGCGGTGGTGTTTTCCAAGATCGACTTGGTACGAGGATACCACCAGATTCCTGTGCGGCCGAAGGACATACCAAAAACTGCCACGATCACTCCGTTCGGGTTGTTCGAATGGTTGCGCATGCTTTTCGGTTTAAAGAACGCGGCACAGGCTTTCCAGCGACTGATGGACCGTGTGGGTCGGGGTTTACCCTTTGTGTTTATTTATTTAGATGACATCCTGGTCGCCAGCCCCTCAGTGCAGGAACACCAGGTCCACTTGCGGACTGTGTTCCAGCTGCTCCAAGACCACGGGCTCATTATCCAACCCTCCAAGTGTCAATTCGGCCTCCCTTCTCTCGATTTTTTAGGGCACAGAATCACCCCTGCCGGCGCCTCCCCTTTGCCCGAGAAGGTGGAGGCTATCCGGGCATTTCCCAGACCCACCACAGTGAAAGGGCTGCAGGAGTTCGTAGGTATGGTTAACTTCTACCATAGGTTCGTCCCGGCAGCTGAGTGGGTCATGCGCCCGCTCTTCCAGTGCCTTGCGGGTAAACCGGTAGAGTTGATATGGTCCCCGGCCGCAGAGTCGGCTTTTACAGCAGCTAAGGCAGCTTTGGCAGACGCCACCATGTTGGTCCACCCGAGCCCCTCTGCCCCCACGGCCCTGACGGTTGATGCGTCTGACGTGGCGGTGGGTGGGGTCTTGGAACAGCAGGTCGGTGGCCGTTGGCAGCCCTTGGCGTTTTTCAGCCGGCAACTGAGTTCGGCTGAGCTGAAGTATAGCGCATTTGACCGAGAGCTTCTGGCCCTCTATTTAGCTGTTCGTCATTTCAGGTATTTCCTTGAAGGCCGTTCATTTGTGGCCTTTACGGACCATAAACCATTAACTTTTGCGTTTTTCAAATTGTCCGACCCATGGTCGGCCTGCCAGCAGCGGCACCTGACTGCCATCTCCGAATTTACCACCGATGTCCGTCATGTCGCGGGTAAGCTTAATGCCGTTGCTGACGCCCTGTCTAGACCTGCTTTTTCCCCCATTTCGGCGGTGGACTGCGAGGTGGATCCCCAGGAGCTTGCGGAGGCACAGCTTCTGGCGGATACCGCTTCGGCATACCAGTCCACCACTTCGGGGTTGAAGTTGGCTCAGGTAGCCTGCGGGTCGGAAGGCACAAAAGTCTGGTGTGATGTTTCCCTTCCCCGTCCCAGGCCGGTAGTGCCGCCCTCCCTTCAGCGCCGGGTTTTCGATGCCATTCACGGGCTGGCGCACCCGTCCATCCGCTCCACCTCTGCTTTAGTAGCCGCTCGGTTTGTCTGGCATGGCCTGGGTAAACAGGTAGTGGTTTGGGCCCGTTCCTGCGTTCCCTGCCAGACCGCTAAAGTCCAGCGCCATGTCCAGCCCCCCGTACAGGAGTTTGAGGTCCCAGCGGTCCGTTTTTTCCACATTTACGTGGATTTAGTCGGGCCCTTGCCTTCCTCCTGGGGCTACACCCATCTCCTCACGGTGGTGGATCGGTTCACCCGGTGGCCAGAGGCTTTCCCATTGTTCGATATCTCGGCAGCCTCTTGTGCCAGGACTTTGGCCCTCCATTGGGTAGCACGTTTCGGGGTTCCGGCAGTTATTACCACCGACAGGGGGCAACAGTTCACTTCGTCCCTCTGGGCCACGCTAGCAGAGCTGTACGGTTCCCGGTTACAACACACTACAGCATACCACCCCCAGGCAAATGGGCTTGTAGAGAGGTTCCACCGTCAACTCAAGGCGGCCCTCAGTGCGAGGCTAGAAGGCCCGGACTGGGTAGACCAACTCCCCTGGGTCCTTCTGGGCATCCGGACTGCTCCTAAGCAGGATCTCGGTGTTTCGTCCGCGGAGCTAGTATATGGCTCGCCACTTAGAGTACCTGGGGATTTGTTTCCGGACCCCTCCGGCCAGCTGCCTCCAGTCCCATCAGTCTTAGCATTGCTCCAGGCACGGGTGGGTTCCCTGGCCCCAGTTCCAACTTCACGTCATGGGTGTCCCATGGTACACGAACCGCCTTCCCTGAAGGACTGTGAGTTTGTATTTTTGCGTAAGGATGCCCATCGTGCCCCGTTGCAGAGGGTCTTTGAAGGGCCGTTCCGGGTTTTGCGTAAGGGGACGGTCACCTTCACCTTAGACGTGGGCGGCAGGAGTGAGCTCGTCTCGGTGTCCAGGCTTAAACCTGCGCACTTGGATCCGGACCGCCCAGTCCTGGTCGGCCAACCACCTAGGAGAGGCCGGCCTCCGGCAGTTCTGACCAGTCCAGGACCCCCCGCGCCGGCAGTTCCACCAAGTCCGGAGTCCCCTGCTCCTGTGGTTCAGGCTGCCCCTCTCCTTACTCGTTCTGGTCGCGAAATCCGGCTCCCTGCTAGGTTCCGTACCTCGGTTTCTGGGGGGGGACATGTAGCGACCATAGAGAGTGGTCCTAGTCGTCGAACCCTCAGATTGGCCAGCAAGGTCACGTGTGGGCGCGACTGTAGGGATTGGTCCAGAGAGCGACATCGCTGATTGGACAGCGTTGTCATGTGCGCTTTTGCCACCCGAAAAGAGTTAGTTAGAAGACGTCTTCGAAGAGGACAGTGAGTTTTAATGGTTGTCTGATAACTTGTTAAGAATACTTTGTAATCCAATATTGCTGTCGCAATAAACTACTTCATCAAAGAACAAGTTTCCAGACTCGCCATATTGGCATTCATAGCAAGAGGATTTGAGTTTAGGAGCAGGGAGTTTCTGCTGCAGTTGTACAGGGCCTTGGTGAGACCGCACCTGGAGTATTGTGTGCAGTTTTGGTCTCCTAATCTGAGGAAAGACGTTCTTGCCTTAGAGGGAGTACAGAGAAGGTTCACTAGATTGATCCCTGGGATGGCGGGACTTTCATATGAAGAAAGACTGGATAGACTAGGCTAGTACTCGCTGGAATTTAGACGACTGAGGGGGGGATCTTATAGAAACATATAAAATTCTTAAGGGGTTGGAGAGGCTAGATGCGGAAAGATTGTTCCCGATGTTGGGGGAGTCCAGAACCAGGGGTCACAGCTTAAGGATAAGGGGGAAGTCTTTTAGGACCGAGATGAGAAAACATTTCTTCACACAGAGTGGTGAGTCTGTGGAATTCTCTGCCACAGAAGGTAGTTGAGGCCAGTTCATTGGCTATATTTAAGAGGGGGTTAGATTTGGCCCTTTTTGCTAAAGGGATCAGGGGGGATGGAGAGAAGGCAGGTACAGGTTACTGAGCTGGATGATCAGCCATGATCATATTGAATGGCGGTGCAGGCTCGAAGGGCCGAATGGCCTACTCCTGCACCTATCTTCTATGTTTCTATGTTTCTAAGGATAAGGGGGAAGTCTTTTAGGACCGAGATGAGAAAGTATTTCTTCACAGAGAGAGTGGTGAATCTGTGGAATTCTCTGCCACAGAAGGTAGTTGAGGCCAGTTCATTGGCTATATTTAAGAGGGAGTTAGATGTGGCCCTTGTGGCTAAAGGGATCAGGGTGTATGGAGAGAAGGCAGGTACGGGATACTGAGTTGGATCAGCCATGATCATATTGAATGGCGGTGCAGGCTTGAAGGGCCGAATGGCCTACTCCTGCACCTATTTTCTATGTTTCTATGTCTATAATAATAATAATAATAATAATAATGATGCATTACATTTATATAGCGCTTTTCATACACTCAAAGACGCTTTACAGGGATTTAAAGAACATAGGGAAGTGAATAAATAGATAAATAAGTAAACGAACAGAGAAAGGAGACAGAAGGTGAGGTGACCTTCAGTGGTTGAAGGCAGTACTGAACAGGTGAGACTTCAGTGATGTTTTGAATGTGGTGAGTGTGGAGGAGTCTCTGACGGTTTGGGGTAGTGAGTTCCAGAGGGTGGGAGCAGCGATGGAGAAAGCCCTGTCCCCCCAGGATCTGAGTTTGGTCCGGATGGGGGGGGGATAGGAGATTGGCAGCAGCAGAGCGGAGGGTGCAGGTGGGAGTGTGCCTGTGGAGGAGGTCAGTCAGGTAGGATGGGGCCAGGTTATGGAGGGCTTTGTAGGTCATGAGGAGGATTTTGTACTGGATTCTCTGGGGGATGGGGAGCCAGTGGAGTTTGTAAAGGACGGGGGTGATATGGTCACGGATCGGGGTGTGGGTGAGTAGACGGGCAGCGGAGTTTTGAATGTATTGAGGTTTACTGATGATTTTTGAGGGTGAGCCATAGAGGAGGCTGTTGCAGTAGTCCTGACGGGAGGTGATGAAGGCGTGGATGAGGGTTTCTGCAGCTGTGGAGGAGAGGGATGGACGGAGACGGGCAATGTTTTTGAGGTGGAAGAAGGCTGTCTTTGTGATGTGTTTGATGTGTTTGTCGAAGGAGAGGGTTTGATCAAAGATGATTCCAAGATTCCGGATGTGAGGGGAGGTGGATACTGGGAGACCATCAATATTGAGGATGAAGTTTTGGGTGGAATTGGTGAGCGTTTTTGGACCAATGATGATGATTTCAGATTTGTTGCAGTTGAGTTTGAGGAAATTTGATTGAAGCCAAGATTTTATTTCAGTGATGCAGTTTGTCAGTGTAGAGTGTGTGGTGGTGGAGATTGACTTGGTGGAGATGAGGAGCTGGATATCATCGGCGAAGCAGTGGAAGTTGAGACCATGACGGAGGATTAATTGACCAAGGGGGAACAGGTAGAGGATGAAGAGGAGGGGGCCAAGGACTGAGCCTTGGGGGACACCTTGGGGGAGGGGAGCGGTGGGGGATTTACAGTTGTTAATGGAGATGAACTGGTGCCTGTCAGAGAGGTAAGATTTGTTTCTATTATTAACACATTTTTATTGCTGATCCTTTTTACAGAAGATGAAATATGACTTTGTCCTGGATTTCAAAGACAGTGTCCGGGCCTTCAGTGTCCGGGCCTACAGTGTACGGGCCTACAGTGTCCGGGCCTACAGTGTACGGGCCTACAGTGTCCGGGCCTACAGTGTCCGGGCCTACAGTGTCTGCGCCTACAGTGTACGGGCCTACAGTGTCGGGGCCTACATTGTCCGGGCCTACAGTGTCCGGGCCTACAGTGTCCGGGCCTACAGTGTCCGGGCCTACAGTGTCCGGGCCTAATATGGGACAAGGGTCCCATACGGGACAAACCAATTTATCCCAAAATACAGTATGTCCCGTCTAATAAGGGACAGTTGGCAACCCTAGACACAGAGTGTCGAAAATAGTTCTCAGGATTGTGGTGTGGCAGTTCCGGAGACAAAGTTCAGAGTTCACAATGACAAATTTTGAACAATCTGCGTGTTCTCTAATTTATGTGGAATTGCGGTGCATTTATTGACCTGTCTTTTGGAGGTGTATGAATTATAATTGTTATAAGTCCATTCGGAAGAAGGCAACATTTTAAGTAACTGCTACAGTAAACAACACATCAAAGGAAAATTGTGGATATAAGGAGCAGATGGATGTTTGTTATGGGAATACTCTCAGTGATCACTGTAGTTGACACTCTTTAATAAAGTCTTGATTGTCTTACCCGATCTTTGTGTTGCCATAAGTCATAAGGTCATAAGGAATAGGAGTAGAATTAGGCCATTCGGCCCATCAAGTCTACTCCGCCATTCAATCATGGCTGATCTATCTCTTCCTCCTAACCCCTTTCTCCCGCCTTCTCCCCATAACTGCTGGCACTTGTACTAATCAAGTATCTATCTATCTCTGCCTTAAAAATGCCCACTGACTTGACCTCCACAGCCTTCTGTGGCAAAGAATTCCACAGATTCATCACCCTCTGACTACAGAAATTTCTCCCCATCTCTTTCCTAAAAGAACGTTCTTTAATCCTTTAATTGGAGTGAAATTGTGTGCGGTTTTGGACACCCAACTGTAAGACGGTTGTCATTAAGTTGGAAAGGGTGCAGAAAAGTTTCACCGGGATGTTACTGGGCTTCAGTTACAGGAAGAAGTTGGATAGACTAGTACTTTATAAGGGTGAAAGAGGTTGAGGCAAGACCTTACTCAAATATAGACAAAAATATGAGGAGCATGGATGAATTGGAATCTGCCTTTTTCACAGAGTCGAGGATTCTAAAACTAGAGTGAATGGGCTTTGTGTGAGAGGGGGGAGAGATTTAAGAGGGACATCGGGGAGCTTTTCCACTCTGGGGGTTGCCCAGATGTTGCCCACATCTGGAATGACATGCCACAGGAGGTTACAGTAGTGGACAAAATTATGACTTTCAACAAATATATGGACACATTTCTGGAAAGGAAGGGTTCAGAGGCATAATGGCCAAATACAGGTAAATGGGACTAGACAGTAGCCAATAGGCCCGGACTAGCCCAGAAAGACAACTTGGGCAACATGGGCAATTGTCCATTCTCTATACAATATGACTCTATGGAACATAGACACCAGGCCTACGATTGTAGATAATCCATTGTTTTCCATGCTCTCCTGATGGGCTGGTTGGATTATCTAGTGCATTGTCAAGTGAACAACAAGCTTATTACTTGGAGACCTGTGACACGTATTAGAGAGAGCTCTAGGGGCTAGTGGAATCAAGGGACATGGGGAGAAGGCAGGCACGGGTTACTGATTGTGGATGATCAGCCATGATCACAATGAATGGCGGTGCTGGCTCGAAGGGCCAAATGGCCTCCTCCTGCACCTATTTTCTATGTTTTCTATGTTTTCTTCCAGGCGTGGCAGTGGCGAAGTTAGTATGATAGTAGATGTCCCTAAATGGTTCAACTATGTATATTTGGGGTGGAAATAAGAAATGGACAATTGTTTATTTCAAAAATAGTTTATTTTGCAAAAAAAATGTGGAAAACCAAAACCGTGCAAAAATGTTAATACATTTCTGGTGTCATTATATTTAATATTGCTCGTGTTACACACAGCAGTGTTAGCAATTCCCTTTTTTAAACATGTAGCATGTGGAGCTCTGGAGCGATACAATTTCCCTTGTTGGTGGGTGTCCCCACCAGAGAGCCCCTCAAAGTCCAGCAACAATGTCCTCTCCCACTTCAAGTCGGCTGCACCGAACTTCAGTGTGGAATTTACAAGGATGAGAGGGGATCTTATAGAAACATATAAAATTCTTAGAGGATTGGACAGGGTAGATGCAGGAAAATGTTCCCGATGTTGGGGGGAGTCCAGAACCAGTCGTCCAGAACCAGAGTCCAGAACTATGCGTCACAGTTTAAGAATAAGGGGTAGGCCATTTAGGACTGAGATGAGGAAAAACTTTTTCACCCAGAGAGGCCAATTCACTGGATGTTTTCAAGTGTTAGTTAGATTTAGCTCTTGGGGCTAATGGAATCAAGGAATACGGGGAGAAAGCAGGAACGAGGTATTGATTTTGGATGATCAGCCATGATCATATTGAATGGATCGAAGAGCCAAATGGCCTACTCCTGCACCTATTTTCTGTTTCGATGTCTCTCAGCACGTACTCCTGCAGTCTGGAATGTGCCAGTTGGCAACTGAAGAAGGGTCTCGACCTGAAACGTCACCCATTCCTTCTCTCCAGAGATGCTGCCTGACCCTCCACTGACTCTATCCACGTCTCACGCTACCTCAGCAAGGCCGCAAACATAATCAAGGACCCCGGTCTCACCACGGTCACTCCATCTTCTCCCATCAGGCAAGAGGTACAGAAGTTTGAAAACGCATATCTCCAGATTCAGTGACAATATCTTCCCAGCTTTTATCAGGCAACTGAACCATCCTCCCATCATCCCGAGTGCGGTCCTGACCTCCAATCTACCCATTGGAGACCATTGAACTACCTGTAATCGGACTTCAATGACAGGAAGGGCATGGAAGATCAGTCAGGTCAGTTGCCAAAGAGCATGGCCTCACTCTTCACGCAATTTACTTTTAGTTTAGCTTAGAGATACAGCGCGGAAACGGGCCCTTCGGCCCACCGGACCACAGCGATCCCCGCACATTAACACTCTTGTACCCACTAGGGACATTGTTTACATTTGCCAAGCCAATTAACCTACAAACCTGTACGTCTTTGGAGTGTCGGAGGAAACCGAAGATCTCGGAGAAAACCCACGCAGGTCACGGGGAGAACGCACAAACTTCGTACAGACAGCACCCGTAGTCGGGATGGAACCTGGGTCTCCGGCGCTGCAATCGCTGTAAGGCGGCAACTCTACCGCTGCGCCACCGTGACTGCCGTCCTCTGTCTCACTGATCCACCTCAAACTGGTCGGAGATACTGATCAATCTGTGACCGACCGTAGATCTGAGTAGAAGACGGCGACATTGTCCATGTACAGGGTGGTTTTGTTCTGAGTGCTCCCACTGCCTGGCAATGTCACCCCTCTTAAGCTCTCATCCTTCCTGTGTAGTGTGACTGGGTAGTGTGTGGGTAGTGTGTGGGTAGTGTGACTGGGCAGTGTGTGACTGGGTAGTGCGTGGGTAGTGTGTGACTGGGTAGTGTGTGGGTAGTGTGTGGGTAGTGTGTGTGTAGTGTGACTGGGTAGTGTGTGGGTAGTGTGACTGGGTAGTGTGTGGGTAGTGTGTGGGTAGTGTGTGGGTAGTGTGACTGGGTAGTGTGTGGGTAGTGTGACTGGGTAGTGTGTGGGTAGTGTGTGGGTAGTGTGACTGGGTAGTGTGTGACTGTGTAGTGTGTGGGTAGTGTGTGACTGGGTAGTGTGACTGGGTAGGCGTGACTGGGTACCACAAAAACTAAAAACTTGCCAATGTACCTCGGTTCACGTGACAATAATAAACTATACTAAACTAATAGTACTCCCCTCTGAGAAGTGTAATTCAGATTTCATTGGACACCCGTGACCAATGCGACCATTGAAATGGAGGGGAGGGGGTGGGGGGGGGGGCTAGGAAATGCATCATCGATCTGGCAGGATATGCAACTTCCTATTAGGATTATCATTCCCACCACTTTTCATGGAAATCGAGTTATCAATGAGGCGATTACCAAAATAAAATCAAGTGAGTAGCATTTTATTTGTGTTTCAGAAATACTTCAACATGACAAATTCATATTTTCGGGCAACAATCTAGAAGTCCCTCATGCGCCTGAAGGACCCGATGGTGGAGTTGTAGCCGCCCCAGTCATTGTATTTCCTGTACTCTCCGGGTCTCATGAAGTACTGTCGGCCTCTGTAGTTGGGCTGTTCATAGAAGATCCAGTAACCATCCATCACGTGACAGGAGTGGATGTCACGGTTACGGAAACGATCGTAGACGGAGGGACAGTCGTCCATGAATTCCATCATCTGCCCTCCAAAGTCAGGCCTCTCGTAAATCTTCATCCTGTAGTTGCCCCCTCGGTACTGGAATGGAAAGACATCAAATCAAAGCATTTGGCAAAAAGGATTTTTATTTATGCTCGTGATTGTATCTACCTCCCGTTAGGTTATTACAGTTGCAGGTGAGATCTAAGCCCAAGAGCATTCAATAAGTGGACAATCCAGAATGATAATACATCAATGGAGATAGAAGCTAAGTTGCATTTGACAGTGGATTATTATTCATTCATTAAACGCAAAACCTCTAAGATAGAATTGAAAGGAATTTGGAAATGTTGTAAACCGTTATTGTTTTCTGGAAGGTGCGTAGATTATCAGTAAGATTACAACTAGAACACTATTAATGGTTCTCAGGTTGTATTGTCCAGATATTTGAAATGCTTTGGCGAGCTTTCAGAAGAAAGTGGAAGCTTTCATTGCCGAACCTGGGTATGGAGAAAGGCATCCCAAACCGAATATAGAAAGAGATGACTTCTTCGAGCTTTAAAGGATCAATCATTACAGATCCTCCCATGTTACGACCGGGAGCAATCTCAATGCAACCAGTTCACATCGGTGATGGAGCAGGTAATATATTTAAAGGAAACATAGGCCAACCAAGGGCAACTAGGGTGTTTAATTCAACCTTCAGGATATTGGTGTCAACCAAATTTCCAGCAAGTGGAAGAAGCTTTGTTGCCCAGCCACTGTCTGCAGATCCATCCCAGTTCTCTCAACAACACTGAGTTGTATCCTGATGTCTTCGAGAGAGTGATAGATATAGATCTTAGGGCCAAGGGATAGGGGGAGAAAGCAGGAACGGGAAAGACTGGAGCGACTAGGCTTGTATACACTGGAATTTAGAAGGAATTTGAGAGGAGATCTTATCGAAACGTATAAGATTATTAAGGGGTTGGACACGTTAGAGGCAGGAAACATGTTCCCATTGTTGGGGGAGTCCAGAACAAGGGGCCACAGTTCAAGAATAAGGGATAGGCCATTTAGAACTGAAATGAGGAAAAACTTTTTCAGTCAGAGAGTTGTGAATCTGTGGAATTCTCTGCCTCAGTAAGGCAGTGGAGGCCAATTCTCTGAATGCATTCAAGAGAGAGCTAGATAGAGCTCTTAAGGATAGCGGAGTCAGGGGGTATGGGGAGAAGGCAGGAACGGGGTGCTGATTGAGAATGATCAGCCATGATCACATTGAATGGCGGTGCTGGCTCAAAGGGCCGAATAGCCTCCTCCTACACCTATTGTCTATTGTCTATTGTCTATTATCAGTCATGGTCACATTGAATGGGAGTGTTGGCTCGAAGGGCCAAATGGCCTACTCCTGCACCTATTTTCTATGCTGTGTTGTGCATTGTAACACTCCTCAACACACCTATACACATCAATGTAGAGGGGCTGCACATAAATCAGGCATCCATTACCTGGGAAGGACCTGTATTCCAATATTATCTTGGGAATCGGGGGGAATCTGCTATTTAGATTCAATATATTTAGTGAATAGAAGCTTTGATTTAGTTCCAAGCAGAATGTGCACAAGGGTTAGATGGCATAATAATTTCAAATAATTTCAACACTTGCTAATTCTAAAAGCCCTTCCAAAATAGGATTTGTAGGACAATATTTGCAGCTCTGCATGTCCATGACAAGAGTACAAACCCACCCAGTACTGTCCATGCCAAGGGAAATGCCAGTTAAATCTGCCCCAAATGTGAAAACTCCACATGAATGCAATAAACACTTGTGCAACGTTTAAAGAGAAGTGTGTAGGAGGGAACTGGTTTAAACCGAAGATAGACCCAAAAAGCTGGAGTAACTCAGCAGGTCAGGCAGCATCTCTGGAGAGAAGGAATGGGTGATGTTTCGGGTCGAGACCCTTCTTCAGAAGAGAAGCTCCAGCTAAGAAGCGAGAAGTGTTTTAGTGAAGCCTGCTGTTTCATGCTTCATTTCAAACTTACACCAAAATTTGAAATAGCATAAAGCAGGAAGATTAAAGTCACGAACGACAGAAAAAAGGAAGAACAATAAAAACCTTAACTTTGATATAAAAAATAGTTTAGTGATGGAGATTAATCTCCAAGAAAGAACATTGTTAACAGGTCCCAACACAACGGAGTTACAGTACATTAAAGTTTACGTGTCTTCCACTCACCTGAGGGTAACTGCGGCAGGACCTGATGTTGTCGTTGAATCCCATCCAGCGCTGGTAGTCAGGATACTCCCCCCTGTTCAGGACATACTGGTACCCCATGTAGTTGGGTCTCTCGTACGCCACCCACCAGTCACTGTCCACACGGATGGAGTTACAGCGGCTGAAGTAAGAGGACAGATCAGCACAGTCAGTGCTGCACTCATAGTGCCGGCCCTGGAAGTTCCTGTCCTCGTAGAAGATGATCTGTGGGGAAATTAAACAGATGAGTTATTATTTTTCATCTGGTTGAAACATTATTGGCAAATCCTGAACACATGGGGAGCTGCCTTGCCTTTCCCATTTTGAGCTTCAGTCTGGAGATCCACCTGTATACAACTCTGCCTCATGCAGCAGGGTATTTATATGCTGAACCAAAATGCCACTGTTGGAAATACCTTTGTTATTCTAATGGTTTCAGTAGTATATATCAGCTAAAAGACAAAGTTAACATAAAACCTTCTAGCACGGCAGACAAAGGCCCCTGATTCAGGTTTTTAGATGAGCTCAGATCCTTTTTCATTCTGCTTTGACTCTGTTTAAATGTTCTGGGCCAAATTGGTGAGACCACACCTGGAGCATAGCTTACAGTTTTGGTCCCCTAATCTGAGGAAAGACATTCTTGCCATAAAGGGAGTACAGAGAAGGTTCACCAGATTGATTCCTGGGATGGCAGGACTTTCATATGAAGAAAGATTGGATAGACTCGGCTTGTACTCGCTGGAATTTAGAAGATTGAGGGTGGATCTTATAGAAACTTACAAAATTCTTAAGGGGTTGGACAGGCTAGATGCAGGAAGATTGTTCCCGATGTTGGGGAAGTCCAGAACAAGGGGTCACAGTTTAAGTATGGTTTAAGGATTGTTTAAGGATGGCTGCAGAGGGTATGAGGCGTGAATTGTCAAGGGTATGAGGCGTGAATTGTCCAAGATAGACTGGCAATTGATGCTGAAAGGGTAGACGGTGGACATGCAATGGAAGGCATTTAAAGGTCGCATGGATGAACTACAACAAGTGTTCATCCCATTTTGGCAAAAGAACAAACCAGGAAAGGTAGTGCATCCGTGGCTAACAAGGGAAATCAAGGATAGTATTAAAACAAAAGATGCAGCATACAGATTAGCCAGAAAAAGTAGCATACCAGAGGACTGGGAGAAATTCAGAGACCAGCAGAGGAGGAGAAAGGGCTTAATTAGGAAAGGGAAAATAGGTTATGAGGGAAAACTGGCAAGGAACATAAAAACTGACTGCAAAAGCTTTTATAGATATGTCAAGAGAAAAAGATTAGTTAAGACAAATGTAGGTCCCTTGCAGTCGGAAACAAGTGAATTGATCATAGGGAACAAGGAGATGGCAGACCAATTGAACATATACTTTGGTTCTGTCTTCACTAAGGAAGACATAAACCGTCTGCCGGAAATAGCGGGGGACCGGGGGTCTAATGAGATGGAGGAACTGAGGGAAATCCAGGTTAGTCGGGAAGTGGTGTTAGGTAAATTAAATGGATTAAAGGCAGATAAATCCCTAGGGCCAGATAGGCTGCATCCCAGAGTGCTTAAGGAAGTAGCCACAGAAATAGTGGATGCATTAGTGATAATTTTTCAAAACTCCTTAGATTCTGGAGTAGTTCTGAGGACTGGAGGGTAGCTAATGTAACCCCACTTTTTAAAAAGGGAGGGAGAGAGAAAACGGGGAATTATAGACCAGTTAGCCTAACATCGGTAGTGGGGAAAATGCTAGAGTCAGTTATTAAAGATGGGATAGCATCACATTTGGAAAGTGGTGAAATCATCGGACAAAGTCAGCATGGATTTACAAAAGGCAAATCATGTCTGACGAATCTTATAGAATTTTTCGAGGATGTAACTAGTAGAGTGGATAAGGGAGAACCAGTCGATGTGTTATATCTGGACTTTCAGAAGGCCTTCGACAAGGTCCCACATAGGAGATTGGTGTACAAACTTAAAGCACACAGTATTGAGGGTTCAGTGTTGAGGTGGATAGAAAATTGGTTGGTGGACAGGAAGCAAAGAGTAGGAATAAACGGGTCCTTTTCGGAATGGCAGGCAGTGACTAGTGGGGTACCGCAAGGCTCAGTGCTGGGACCCCAGTTATTTACAGTGTATATTAATGATTTGGACGAGGGAATTGAATGCAACATCTCTAAGTTTGCGGATGACACGAAGCTGGGTGGCAGTGTTAGCTGCGAGGAGGATGCTAGGAGGCTGCAGAGTGACTTGGATAGATTAGGCGAGTGGGCAAATGCATGGCAGATGCAATATAATGTGGATAAATGTGAGGTTATCCACTTTGGCGGCAAGAACAGGAAAGCAGAGTATTACCTGAATGGTGAACGATTAGGAGAAGGGGAGATGCAACGTGACCTGGGTGTCATGGTGCACCAGTCAATGAAAGCAAGCATGCAGGTGCAGCAGGCAGTGAAGAAAGCGAATGGTATGTTGGCATTCATAGCAAGAGGATTTGAGTTTAGGAGCAGGGAGGTTCTACTGCAGTTGTACAGGGCCTTGGTGAGACCGCACCTGGAGTATTGTGTGCAGTTTTGGGCTCCTAATCTGAGGAAAGATGTTCTTGCCTTAGAGGGAGTACAGAGAAGGTTCACTAGATTGATCCCTGGGATGGCGGGACTTTCATATGAAGAAAGACTGGATAGACTAGGCTTGTACTCGCTGGAATTTAGACGACTGAGGGGGGATCTTATAGAAACATATAAAATTCTTAAGGGGTTGGAGAGACTAGATGTGGGAAGACTGTTCCCGATGTTGTGGGAGTCCAGAACCAGGGGTCACAGCTTAAGGATAAGGGGGAAGTCTTTTAGGACCGAGATGAGAAAACATTTCTTCACTCAGAGAGTGGTGAGTCTGTGGAATTCTCTGCCACAGAAGGTAGTTGAGGCCAGTTCATTGGCTATATTTAAGAGGGAGTTAGATTTGGCCCTTTTTGCTAAAGGGATCAGGGGGTATGGAGAGAAGGCAGGTACAGGTTACTGAGCTGGATGATCAGCCATGATCATATTGAATGGCGGTGCCGGCTGGAAGGGCCGAATGGCCTACTCCTGCACCTATTTTCTATGTTTCTATGTTTCTAAGGATAAGGGGGAAGTCTTTTAGGACCGAGATGAGAAAGTATTTCTTCACAGAGAGAGTGGTGAATCTGTGGAATTCTCTGCCACAGAAGGTAGTTGAGGCCAGTTCATTGGCTATATTTAAGAGGGAGTTAGATGTGGCCCTTGTGGCTAAAGGGATCAGGGGGTATGGAGAGAAGGCAGGTACGGGATACTGAGTTGGATCAGCCATGATCAAATTGAATGGCCGTGCAGGCTCGAAGGGCCGAATGGCCTACTCCTGCACCTATTTTCTATGTTTCTATGTCTATGTTTCTATTATTAACACATTTTTATTGCTGATCCTTTTTACAGAAGATGAAATATGACTTTGTCCTGGATTTCAAAGACAGTGTCCGGGCCTTCAGTGTCCGGGCCTACAGTGTCTGGGCCTACAGTGTTCGGGCCTACAGTGTCCGGGCCTACAGTGTCCGGGCCTACAGTGTCCGGGCCTACAGTGTCCGGGCCTACAGTGTCTGGGCCTACAGTGTCCGGGCCTACAGTGTCCGGGCCTACAGTGTCGGGGCCTACATTGTCCGGGCCTACAGTGTCCGGGCCTACAGTATCTGGGCCTACAGTGTCCGGGCCTACAGTGTCTGGGCCTACAGTGTTCGGGCCTACTGCGCTGTCCGGGCCTAATATGGGACAAGGGTCCCATACGGGACAAACCAATTTATCCCAAAATACGGTATGTCCCATCTAATAAGGGACAGTTGGCAACCCTAGTTCTCAGGATTGTGGTGTGGCAGTTCCAGAGACAAAGTCCAGAGATCACAATGACAAATTTTGGTCAATCTGCGTGTTCTCTAATTTATGTGGAATTGCGGTGCATTTATTGACCTGTCTTTTGGATGTGTATGAATTATAATTGTTATAAGTCCATTCGGAAGAAGGCAACATGTTTAAGTAACTGCTACAGTAAACAACACATCAAAGGAAAATTGTGGATATAAGGAGCAGATGGATGTTTGTTATGGGAATACTCTCAGTGATCACTGTAATTGACACTCTTTAATAAAGTCTTGATTGTCTTACCCGATCTTTGTGTTGCCATAAGTCATAAGGTCATAAGGAATAGGAGTAGAATAAGGCCATTCGGCCCATCAAGTCTACTCCGCCATTCAATCATGGCTGATCTATCTCTTCCTCCTAACCCCTTTCTCCCGCCTTCTCCCCATAACTGCTGACACTTGTACTAATCAAGAATCTATCTATCTCTGCCTTTAAAATGTCCACTGACTTGACCTCCACAGCCTTCTGTGGCAATGAATTCCACAGATTCACCACCCTCTGACTACAGAAATTTCTCCCCATCTCTTTCCTAAAAGAACGTCTTTTAATCCTTTAATTGGAGTGAAATTGTGTGCGGTTTTGGACACCCAACTGTAAGACGGTTGTCATTAAGTTGGAAAGGGTGCAGAAAATTTTCACCGGGATGTTACTGGGCTTCAGTTACAGGAAGAAGTTGGATAGACTAGTACTTTATAAGAGTGAAAGAGGTTGAGGCAAGACCTTACTCAAATATAGACAAAAATATGAGGAGCATGGATGAATTGGAATCTGCCTTTTTCACAGAGTCGAGGATTCTAAAACTAGAGTGAATGGGCTTTGTGTGAGAGGGGGGAGAGATTTAAGAGAGATATCGGGGAGCTTTTCCACTCTGGGGGTTGCCCAGATGTTGCCCACATCTGGAATGACGTGCCACAGGAGGTTACAGTAGTGGACAAAATTATGACTTTCAACAAATATTTGGACACATTTCTGGAAAGGAAGGGTTCAGAGGCATAATGGCCAAATACAGGCAAATGGGATTAGACAGTAGCCAATAGGCCCGGACTAGCCCAGAAAGACAACTTGGGCAACATGGGCAATTTCCCATTCTCCTATACACTATGACTCTATGGAACATAGACACCAGGCCTACGATTGTAGATAATCCATTGTTTTCCATGCTCTCCTGATGGGCTGGTTGGATTATCTAGTGCATTGTCAAGTGAACAACAAGCTTATTACTTGGAGACCTGTGACACGTATTAGAGAGAGCTCTAGGGGCTAGTGGAATCATGGGACATGGGGAGAAGGCAGGCACTGGTTACTGATTGTGGATGATCAGCCATGATCACAATGAATGGCGGTGCTGGCTCGAAGGGCCAAATGGCCTCCTCCTGCACCTATTTTCTATGTTTTCTATGTTTTCTTCCAGGCGTGGCAGTGGCTAAGTTAGTATGATAATAGATGTCCCAAAATGGTTCAACTATGCATATTTGGGGTGGAAATAAGAAATGGACAATTGTTTATTTCAAAAATAGTTTATTTTGCAAAAGAAATGTGGAAAACCAAAACCGTGCAAAAATGTTAATACATTTCTGGTGTCATTATATTTAATATTGCTCGTGTTACACACAGCAGTGTTAGCAATTCCCTTTTTTAAACATGTAGCATGTGGAGCTCTGGAGCGATACAATTTCCCTTGTTGGTGGGTGTCCCCAGCAGTGAGCCCCTCAAAGTCCAGCAACAATGTCCTCTCCCACTTCAAGTCGGCTGCACCGAACTTCAGTGTGGAATTTACAAGGATGAGAGGGGATCTTATAGAAACATTTAAAATTCTTAGAGGATTGGACAGGGTAGATGCAGGAAAATGTTCCCGATGTTGGGGGGAGTCCAGAACCAGTCGTCCAGAACCAGAGTCCAGAACTATGCGTCACAGTTTAAGAATAAGGGGTAGGCCATTTAGGACTGAGATGAGGAAAAACTTTTTCACCCAGAGAGGCCAATTCACTGGATGTTTTCAAGAGTTAGTTAGATTTAGCTCTTGGGGTTTAGGGATATGGGGAGAAAGCAGGAACGAGGTATTGATTTTGGATGATCAGCCATGATCATATTGAATGGATCGAAGAGCCAAATGGCCTACTCCTGCACCTATTTTCTGTTTCGATGTCTCTCAGCACGTACTCCTGCAGTCTGGAATGTGCCAGTTGGCAACTGAAGAAGGGTCTCGACCTGAAACGTCACCCATTCCTTCTCT